>NW_019416273.1:956179-985561 GCF_000390285.2 Anoplophora glabripennis | reverse complement strand
CTTCAACTCTTTTTAGATACGTATACATTTTTTTCATAATATCGCCTGGGAATTTGAGACAATGAAGATACACAAACACAAATCTGTGTATAGTAAAACACGATCACTGTAAATTTCAGCAACCACAAATGTTGCATTTGAACATATGACCTTTAAAACTCAGTTAATCACTTGGATAGATTAGAAAGTCTTAGTAAATCAAGGCTCTAAATTCACGGACTTTCGTAATACATGGTGTTGACGTTAAAGAAAAAATTACGTTTGAATTAATTAAATGCAAAAATTCATTAGGAGTCACTGTTACTGTGAATGCCATCCGTATACCAGACTTCTTGAGTAGTAAGGCAATTTCATGTACGTACGTCTTGTAGTTATCAAAGGTGTCCGTTTCTTTCAGGTACGAAGACGCTGACTCCAGCCCAGGCTTGAGGTCCCCCAAGTTCGTGGAGAGTCCCCCAAACGTGGCTTACAAGGGGTGGTGGACTTATCCATACTACTCATGTCTGGCAAGACGGTGGCTGATATCCTACAGTGTTCCAATACCCCCACCAGGGCGTCGTGGGTGAGTCGAACAATAATTCTTTTATAAACATAGATTCTTGGAATGCTTTTCCAAAGTTTAAACGAGTTGAAACTGTCTTCAACAATGCATAAATTTGTGTAAATTATTGTATATGTGTATGGGGTCATATTAAAATACGTAGAACCACTAGCACCATCTAATAGTTACTAGAGCTACTTTTTTGTAAATTAATGTTATTGATACATAGAAGAGTCTGCAGATCGCATTTTAAAATTTATCCGGAACAGACGTCTTCTAACTTAAAAAAGCAGCTAAATAGTTAAAATTTAAAATGAGAAATGACTTATTGAATCTTCTTCTGCATCAAATCTAGGATGAAGAGGCTGAACGTAAAACATCGAATCAAATAAGGTTCAACAAAACAATATTTAATGCCTTTGGTATAGATACAAAAATAAATGGTTTAACATTTGGATTTCACCAATAACAATACACTAGTCTTGAAAATGGAAGAAAGTAAATTTACTGAAGCCTACAATTAGTCTAACATATCCAATTTATTATACAGATAATAGGAAACAGCTAACGAGTTCAGAAATTTTAAAATCAGAATGACTTTTTAGCAAAATCAGTCATTAACTGTATTTTAGTGAGGTTATATTTACACAGGCGGCGAATGTGAGGTTAAAAATATTTTTAAAACTTCTAAACTCATCTTGTGATAACTATAACAAAATACAACACTTATTTCCCTACAATCTTGTTCCAATTTCCTAGAATTGATGATATTATCTAATAATGACTTGATTAATTTACTATTTGCTATGTTGTCTATCTCAAACTATACGATTTGCCATCCTGCCGATTTTTTCAACTTCGCTCTCCAACAGGTCGCCTTTCTGTAAATACTGAGGGGGATATTGAGTCGCTCCGACACCAGATGGCGTGCCGGTACATATAATGTCGCCTGGGAGTAACGTCATCGCCCTAAAAAAAAATTGTCATAAAAATACACAAAATGAAAAAATTTTATTATTTTTATTTCCCTTGCCCCTTCCCTGGTTACGTCCCTGGTGGTAAATTAACTGCGTTATTATCCTTGACCTCATTTGATTGTATTTTTAATAATAGTTGGAATATTTTTCGAACAGAACTAAATATTTTGTAAGGAATGAATCTCCTTCTATGTTTGACCTATGATGAGGAAATTTAAGATTAGTTATCTACAAAAACAAACTAGTTTAATTATTGAAAACTAAATTCACAAAATCTAAATATACTTATTCTGTAAACACGATGGTATTACGTTTTATATTTTAGTAATAGAATCCCCGTTGAGAATAGATCAGGGGCGTCATGAAATCTTATCGATTTTTACTGATAAAATTGTACTTACATCATCAAGAAGATAATGTAGGAATTTTTAAATTTTCCATAATTTCATATCTGATAAATTGAAAATTGATATGATAAGAGGATATACTTTGCTTGTATCTCATAGAGTTTTTTAATATAATAAAAAGTACTAAACAAGTATGCACAAATAAAATTACATGATATACAGGGTGTTCGTTTGTAGGTGCTCTTGTGAAGATCATAGCCGGTTAAGCCTTATAAAATTGTTGCAAAAATAATTAACAATAAATTTTATTATAAATTGCGAATTCTCTAAAATACAGACTGTGTTTTAAGTTAACGTTTTGCAAACATTTTTCAAAACCTCGACGGAAAAACAATTTGAAATATAATAATTGACTAAATTTTTGTATTTGAAATGGTCCATATGTACTGTAGTGACGAATAAATTAAGACATTAATATACGGGGAGTGTCATCAAAATGCTGCCGTAGCATCATTGTGTGCCGGAGTATTTTTTGCTTTCACAGCTCGTAGGTTTGTTTATGTTGCTGAAATGACTTAAAAAACAGGGCTTCTACAGAAAAATCGGACTAGGCACGTTGAAAAAGATCAGACAGACATATTACACAGCAAGTCGATGCATCTTATATTATACTAAAGTGTAGCCTTAATACCTCGAAACTGCCCTAAAGAGTATAGTTTTGAGTCATTTTAAAAATGTTCTTATTTCGGATTAAAGGAAAAGGTTCAACTTAAATAGCACCCTGTATGATTTTAATTTCAGCCCTTATATGAGATGGTTATCTTCAGTTAGGACAGAATTAAATTTAATTCATCTGTTATCGATTTAAACCCTCTTAAGTGAAGTCGGGAGTAATGTATTTGGGTACACTAATTAATAATTCTGGGAAAGGGCGATCGAGGGGCTAATCTACCACGCACACGACCCGAAACGATTGAGGGCTAATGCCGCAAACTGGTAATTTTCAGATTTGCCGAGAGAGTACATCATTTCGCTTCATTAAAACGTTTCGCGGTTGTTTTTCTGAATGTTTGAAGGGTTTACAAAGAAAAGAGTTGGAAAAATTTGAAATGTATACTTAACGATAGATGGCGCGTTGTGTTTCATATAGCGAATAGTAGATGATGCAGTACGTATTAAGACACTGTAGACCAGATGACGCTCTCAGGTTCACAGTAATTTTTCAGCAAACTGAATTGAATTGAATTGAATGAGTAATCAGTGTTGCCAGGTCTACTGATTTTTCAGTAGATCTACTGATTTCACTGTCCTTAAAAGAAAAAGTGACAGTATATTTGATATAGTTCCATTAGCTGCTCAATTTCCAAATCTAATATTCAGAAAATGACTTACAGAAGCCGGACAATGAGTGGAGACTTCTTAGAAACACAAATAGTGACATGAGTGCTGATATGTCTGCTGAAGAGTGTTGGAATAAAATAGGCTTGTTTTATCACATTCATCCGCCGATGTGGAATTTTCTCAGAAGTTAATCTACTAAAACCCAAAACGGATCGCCGCAACAAACTCTCTACTGCCAGTATTATAGGCCGTTTGCATACCAAAAATGTTCTTAAAATACGAAAGGAAAGTTGTTTCAATGTCGATTTTACCAAAAATGTTTTAGATTTGCTTAATAACAATATGTATAAACAACAAAATAATGAACTTTCAGATTCTGAATAAAAAAGGGGCAGTATTTTTTTTTTTTATATTATACATATTATATATTTTTTCTTTCTGTATAAAACTGTATATTTTTTGTTAATAGTTCTCATATTCAATATATTTTATAAGTATTTGTTTTGAGAAAATAACTTTTTATTTGTTAATTTTTGAAATAAATAAATTTTCATTACAATAAAGTTGTTCGATTACAGTAAGATACGCCACTGGTGTGATTTTGCCTCTGTGAATATGTAAGACACAAAACGTAAGGAATAGTTCATTGTCTACTGATTTCTACTGAATTTTCGACACGTCTCTGCTGAAAATGTTCCAACTGACCTGGGCAACACTGTGAGTAATTAAAAAATTCAACCAATATTAATAAAAAATTCGTGGATGAGGAAATATTTTCAAAAAAGGGAATAAGATATTTCTTTCACTAATAGAGATTAACTATTCGGAAAAATCGGGAAAAAACTGTTTTTCTTTTATTTTCAAAGCAAAATATTGGAAAAATTGGAAATAAGCGATGGAATGTTTTTGAGGTTACTGAATTTGAATTCAGTGTCCGTTTGAGGAAGTTAGCCCATGTCCAATGTTATTTAAAGGCCAACTTTTGTTTTTTGATGATATTGATATTTTTATATTCAATTTAATTTTTTAATATTTATTATAAAAGATGACAATCCTACCACCGATTCGTCATCTTTTACTTTCAAAGTACAGAGGGTTCAAGGCCTTTTTATTAAGAAATTTGTCAACACAAAAAAATACTTACCTAGACAGATATTCTATAATCCTATGAATCCTGTGCACCATCTCCACAGTGTTGCCGTCCTGCTTCAGCACCCCATTCACCCAGGTCTTCACGCGGATGTTGTGGGGGTCAGGAATCTCGTCCTTCGTGATGACGCACGGTCCCAAAGGGCAGAAGTTGTCCATGTTCTTGCAGAGCAGCATCTGCCCCCCATTCCTTGTTATCCAGTCTTTTGCTGTTAGATCTTGGGTGGCGGTGTATCCGAAGACGTAGTCCAAGGCGTTCTCCGCCCTCACGTTCTGAGCCTTTTTGCCTATGACGACTACCAGTTCGACCTCCCAATCGACGGCCTGAAAAGAAGTAACACAAGTATTTCGTTGAGAATGGGATGTAGCTTAATATACAATTCTTAAAAGTTAAAATATGATTATTGTTAATGGAACACCCTGTATATTTATTCATATTCGGATAAAGCTTTCTCTTACGAATACAGTGATGTAAGGTTTGATGGGTCTATCTCAAATAACAAGCGAGATATTGCGGGGAAATGACATTTATTTAAAAAAATTATTTAATGTCATTTTTCATAAAAGAAATTGTACTTAGAAACGAAACAAATGTAAATAATAATTAACGAAAAATAAAAACGAACAAAGTTTGCGAGTTTAGCAATAAAAATTAGGGTTCTTTTTGTTGGCACTCAGGTCACTTATAAAAATTATTAAATTTCGGTTTTTGGTCGTTGCTTAGAAACAAAAAGACCACTGTTGCGTAACATTTTCACAAATTAGTACGTTAATATAACCTTAATAAATTTCGCAAATTTATGACTGAATTTTTTGGAGCTTAGAAGGAATGGCACATTTAACTCAACGTGAAAGTATAGAGATCTTAATGATGGTTGGGTATGGTGATAAGCTACGAACCCACGCGGAAGCATGTGAGCTATTTAATCAAACACGTGGTGTCAGACCACCAATTGCACGATCTACGGTGAGTAAATTGGTCACCAAGATTACAGAGACTGAGTGTGTAAGAGTAAGAGATAGGATACGACAAGGACGACCTTAAATCGCTGAAGAAATCAGTCAACAAGACAACTAGCCCTAAACAACAATGTAGACCAATCATATGTTGTAAAGTTGCTTCGTCCAGAAAAGTATCATAGATATAAAGTCCGGCTGATACACGAATTAAATGAGGATGACCCAGACCGTCGGTTACACTTTTGTGAACAATTATTGTTACAGTGTGATGAAAATTCAAATTTTCTAAGTAATATATTTTTTTCTAACGAGACCACATTCTGTTTAAATCGCTCAGTACATTCCCATAATTGTAGATATTGGTCATTTGACAATCCCCATTAGGCGCAAGAATCCCACAGTCAGCGCAAAGGCAAATTAAATATATGTGTGGGAATCATAGGAAGGAGATTTTTAGGTCTTTACTTTTTTGGAGAATTCTGATATTTAGATTTTCTGCGTTTTGAGTTGGTACCGGCTGTAGCAGTTCTTTTCCCCAACGCTGCAGACGGCGATATACCCTATGACAATTGGTTTCAACAAGATGGAGATCCACCTCACTTTGGCTGAGAAGTTCGGCAATATCTTGATGATATATTTCCTGAAAGATGGATAGGGCGAAGAGGATCTCTTAAGTGGCCCCCTCATTCCCCCGACTCGACTCCTATGGATCTTCTTCTATGGGATTATTTAAAATCTAGGGTATACTTGAATCGACCAAACAATTTAGCAAACTTACAACTACTGACAATTCATGCTGAAATGGAAAGAATCAGCCCTGAAATTATCGAGCGTAGTGTACAAAGTGTTTACACTCGCGCCGGCCAGTGGCAAATTGTTGGTGGAAGACAATTTGAAGATTTACGTTAAATTTCGTTAATTATTTGCATTTGTTTCGTTTCCAAGTACAATTTCTTTTATGAAAAATGACGTTAAATAATTTTTTTAAGTCATGTCATTTTCTCTCAAAATCCCGCTTGTTATTTGAGATAAACCCATCAAACCTTATAACAATGTATTCGTAAGAAAAAGCTTTATTCGAATATGAACAAAAAATATATAGGGTGTTCCATAAGAAAAAACAAATTTATTGGCCGTTCAACTTTTCTGGGTCACCCTGTATACAACTGAATCATCTTAAAAGATGCCCCTCCCAAGAACAAAATTGACCTGTCTCAGCGTTTTTTTAAAATATTTTTATAGAATGTTTCTCTTATTTAGGGACTATTAAATAATAAATAAAAATATTTTTTTGCAACATTTTATTCTTAGTTCACGCAGAGGTACAATCACAGAAAAAATCTATAATGTAGCTTACTATGTCTAGTATTACTACCAAAAAGTGCATAAATATAAAATGGGTGCAACACTATAAAATAAAATTAAAATTTCTTATGACCATCTTAGGTAGTAATGACTTTCCATTTGTCTTTTGATTAAATTTTTTAATTAATTTATAAACCATTATCATCTGTTTTTACTCAAAAATATATTAGGTAGTAGTTAAAAATGTAAGGAAGACTTTGATTTTGACATTAACAGATGAAAATTGTTTGTGAAACTACAACGTTTTTAGAGAACAAGACTAAACCTGTCGGCTTTCCAGCTAGTCGCGTATGTGCTTTGTGTTTTGTTTACCTATCATTTCATACTTCAATTATCATNGATGTAGAATCCAAAAATTAAATAAAAAATAGTACATTCCATTTGAAATAAGCGAGTTGACGTCTACTTCCGGTAGAACCGGAAGTTCCACGACGACGCCAATATTTTCAATCGATAGAACATTAGGAGAAACCCCCGTACATAAATTTTCAGAATTCCAGTACGCGTAGTTTTCCAGAAACGTCTAATTGAAGGTCTATCTGGAACACCCTGTATATATAGGGTGTGCCATAAGAAAAAACAAATTTATTGGCCTTTCAGCTTTTCTGGGTCACCCTGTGTGCAACTGAATCATGTTAAAAGATGCCCCTTCCAAGAACAAAATCGACCTGTCTCAGCGTTTTTTTAAAATATTTTTATAGAATTTTTCTCTTATTTAGGGACTATTAAAAAATAAATAAAAATATTTTTTTTGCAACATTTTATTCTTAGTTCACGCAGAGGTACAATCACAGAAAAAATCTATAATGTAGCTTACTATGTCTAGTATTACTACCAAAAAGTGCATAAATATAAAATGGGTGCAACACTATAAAAAAAAATTAAAACTTCTTATGACCACCTTAGGTACTAATGACTTTCCATGTTTGTCTTTTGATTAAATGTTTTAATTAATTTGTAAACCATTATCATCTGTTTTTACTCAAAAATATATTAGGTAGTAGTTAAAAATGTAAGGAAGACTTTGATTTTGACATAAACAGATGAAAATTGTTTGTGAAACTACAACGTTTTTAGAGAACAAGACTAAACCTGTCGCTTTCAAGTTAGTCGCGTATGTGCATTGTGTTTCGTGTACCTATCATTCTTATGCCCCCGCCACTATAGTGGCTCGACTTCAATTATCGTGTGCGGATTGTTTCGGATTATTATTTTTTTTTTTTTTTATAGTTAAACTGTTTTATTTGAAGTCGCCTCAGGGTTTCGGTTTGATTTATTTCATTTTATTTTTATTTATTTTGTTTTGTTTTATTTTATTGTGTTTTGTTTGTTTTTATCTTATTTTGTTTTCTATTTTATTTTGTTTGTTTTTATTTTATTTTGTGTTAGTATGTTTTCAGAAACAATTTTTTGATCGTTATGGTTGTAGTGGAACAGCATCTGCTTCTTTCCCTTTCCCAAATTTTCACGAAATAAATCTAAACACGCTGACAATATTTACATTTAATGTAAAATACTTATTAAACTATTAAAAACACACCCCCATGCCATGCTGTTATTCGTGAACTAATAAACACCCTTTGATTTCTCGTCTTAACATTAACGATTTGGTAATAGAAGCACCATCTGCAGGCGGCCAATCAACTATAAAACAAATTAAAGACGAGAATTTAATCAGCGCACCCTGGATAGCGAAAATTCGAACTGCCCTCCCCTTTAAAGGTCTGAAAGATACCCACCTCGCTGGCCAGCGGCTTCTTGACGACATCGTAGGGTCCGATTATGGTGGATGCGAATTTGCTGAACACGATGGGTTCCGCTGGGTAAGGGATGTTGCCCCTATCGCAGGCCTCTTTATAGTTCAGGGCCACCCCCAGCACCTTATCGGGCCGCGTGATTGGGGGCAGCAGTTGAACTTCGGCCAGTCTGTGCAATTTTCCGGGATTGGAAACCACTCTGGAAAAAGATAAATTGGAAAACTGTGATGCTAACCTCTGTTTTAAAGTAAGGTGCAGAAAATCGATGTAATTTCAAAGTTAGAAATTCTACACGTCTCTGATATAATTATAATAATAAAAACTGGAATGTCTAATCCAGCGTCTAATACAGGGTGTGGCGTGTATAATCTATAAAATTTAAACTACAGCTTCCTAACGATATTTGTAATAGAAGTCTTATACGAAAAAGTTATATTTTTGTGCTTTTTTTTTTCGTAAATTAAAGTTTATTAATTTATGGATCAAAATATTTTCTCTGGAACGGTCCTGTCCGTGTGCTGTTATGATGAGTTACGTGCTGTAGACCAGCCGCGTAATCAAATCGTCGTTGAAAGATAGAAAGATACTTCTCAGTTTTTGGGGAATTTTTCAATGCAAATTACGGTTTCGCAATTCTTCCACCATAGCAATTGGAGTATTGTAAACCAATGACTTCAAGTGACTCCAAAGATAAAAGTCCATTGGAGTTAGATTGGGTGACCGAGGTGGCCACGGCACAGGACCAAAACGTCCAATTCATCGCTGAGGAAACATTTCATTCAAAAGTGTCGTTACTTGTCGAGTACTGTGTGGAGAAACCCCATCTTGAAGATAAAACATGCGTGCCCGAACTTGTAATACCACATCGTCCAATAATTCAGGCATCCGGTTCTCCAAAAAGTCAGCATATGTTGGTCCATTTAGTCGTCGTTTAAAGAAATAGGGACCCACAAGTACATCGCCTATTATGCCAGCCCAAATATTTACCGAGAGCCGATGTTGAAAATGAGTTTCCCTAATCGCGTGAGGATTTTCGTCGGCCCATATGTGCATATTATGGAAATTCACTTCATCACTGGTAAATATCGCCTCATCTGTTACACAAATATAAGCAGAAAAGTCTACTTTATTGGCACATTGCCGTAAAAAAACATCTGCAAAAACGCATTCGTTGATCACACCGGGGATGAAATCTGTTGAACTGGTTGCAAATGATAGGGGTGCAACAGCTGGCGCCTTAAGATGCGATGTATGGTACGAGATGAGGTTCCTACTTACTGTTCGAGTCGTCGAGTACTAATTGTGGGCTCTTCGTCAAGATCTTCAACATTCACTTGCTGACCACGTCCTTCTCCTCGAGAATAACACTTCCCGTATCTCGCAGCCGCTGAACGCACTGTAGGATTGTATTTGCACATAGGGGGGTTAAGTTGTGGCCATCCTTCCCGATACAACCGTCGCCGCGAGCTCATTTTCTCCGGCTGCACCATACACTAACACCATATCGACACGTTGGGAAATAGTAAATGCATTGTTTTCTCGGTTCATTGTAAAACTAGTTTGTGCACAAACTAAAAAATGAAGTAAAGGAAGAAATAAAAATCTCGTTTTTAATGTAATCGACACGCTATTCTTATTTTTTACTTCTTTATAAAAATTACACTGTCACTATCGTGGAATTACAAAATAAAAACTTTTGTCTGGAATCTTTCACATTTTAACACTGACGGGTCGATGGACGATGCTTAATATTTAATAATTAAGTGAATAATGAATTCAGTACAAATACAAAATCAGTTGACTGCTCAAATTTTTTGACAATGTAACCTAACCTTCTTTTAGTATTAATAGTATTAGATTATACCGATTTAAATTATAAGGTTGCATCTCGGGTTGCATAAAAGCATTTCCAAAGTTTTTAATAAATAACACAGGATCGGCCTTCATTTTCGTTGAAAAAATGAACTTTAATTTGCAAAAAAAAACGCGAAGATAGAACTTTTTCGTATAAAACTTTTCTATTACAAATATCATCAGGAAGCTGTAGTTCAATTTTTATAGATTATACACACCACACCCTGTATAAAATGCAGGGATTTTTATAATGCCTTTAGTAAATTATTCCACATTTATCTAAATTAATGGGCAATTTATTTTTTAAGCACCAACCAAATATTATCTAAACGGTTCTAACTTTTTTTTGTTTAAAGTTATTATGTAATTCAAATGAATTCTCGAAATAATTTCTAAATTCATATCATATGAAGTTATATAATATTTTTGATACCAAATATCTAAGTATTCTAAACAAATAGTACATATAAAGAAGCAACTCATTGTTATTAAGAATTATCTACAATAAAAAATAATCTATTCAAATAGAATTATTAATGAAAAGCATGTACCTGACTGTTAAGTAGTCCTTGACATTGACATTGAAAAAAGTAAGACCGTTGCCAGTGTATGATAATTTTGAAAGCAATAATATAAATCTAAAATTATTAATGGAACAGACCAACTACCTTTTTTAGATAATATCCATTATAATATTGAATTTTGTATTTCAAAATCGAAATTTTCGTATATACAGGGTATATCATAATTAATAGCGGAAATTAAAACAGCGGTAAGTACACGATACTAGAAGTAAAAAAGTCTGGGTCCGCAAACGCACCTTTTTCGAGATATAGGGTGTCAAAAAAAAAATTTTTTTTTTTCAGTTTTTTGACGATATCTCAAGAACAGGTTGAGGTACACAATTCAAACTTTGTACACATATTATCATTAACATTAGTTACTTTTAAGCGTTAATTCAATGTTATACATATGACAGTCGCGCAGATTTTAGGATTGCTTGAGGTTCTGTTGCCCCTAATTTTTACCACTCTTGGAAAATTGGCATTTTGGAAGCATATTTTAAACTACCAATGTTTTCTACATAAAAAAGGTACTCATTATCAAAAGCTTTAACGCGAACGATTTTCAAGATAAATGGCGTTTTATAATGGAAAACATGAACGAAAGTGGCAATATGATAAAAAAATGTTTCAAAACTGAGCAAATAAACAACAAAAATCACAACAGTTGTTAAAAATGGCCTCCTCCTAGACCCATTTTTCAAAAATCGTAATCAAGTAAAATTGTGTATAAAAAGTAACAAAAGGTTTTGTAAAATGTACTCCACTCTGTACATAGGATTATTGCCTCATATGAAGTTACTGTCGCGTGCAGTTGTCATAGTAAAATGTTACTCACTTCTGAATTCGATCCAAGGCATCTCCTTCGGCGAGGAACTCCACCAAGGAAGGCGGAATCGTGTCGTCACTGGCGTTCAAATCAATCACATTTTCACCGTCCAACACCCCCACCCTCACGCGGTCGTCGTTGATGAGGAACTGCACAATTTTCATTTCTTTTTTTTTTTTCGTTAATTTTTCCCCTAGTAAAAAGATGTCCGGTGGTAGCCCAGGAATGATGGTGCGCGTTCGCGAACCATATCAGTAATAATCTGGACCTAATTTGTTCTTATCATTTTACTTAATTTTTATGTAAACAGTTTTGCACTTAACCTTGACATCGGGCGGCAGTTCGAGTTGGGTAAATAAGATAATTGCGGGATCAGATTCGACGTAAACGTTTACAATTCGATCTGTGAAATGAAAAGTCTAAGGTATTTTTGGCTGTACCTTCTTGGATTTTGGAGCACTTTGATCTTTGGTCTCCTTGAGCACTTTGTCTTTGACTAATGACCACAAGTCCCTTGTTATTCCTGACCGATCTGTATACTAGACTGATGATGTAAACCTGAGCCTCGGTTTAGAAATGTTTAGCAATATTTTGAGTCTTACAAAGTTTATTTGAAATATATAAGTGATTGAGAGTATATAATACAATATACATGAAAGCTTATTGATCACTGGTCAGGGACATTGCCCTGGTTACTTATCCAGAAATATCAGAGTCGACGTTCGATCACACATTAAGATAACTCCGCCAGTTCCTGTTGGCTGTCGACATCTGGTTTTGGGCATCGCTAGTGTTTCTCGAATCTTTCGTGGAATCAAACTGGGTGTTTGAAGCTCTGTACACAACTTTAGAAGATTCGTCTGGGTATTTTTCGCTGCAGGCTTCATGCACTGAGACATGCGCTGCCCTATACAAATGTGTTTTAAGCTTTTTCGTATTTTGCGCCGATTTCTTGCCTTAGATTCGAAACCTTGTTGATTTTCTATTACATCATAAAACCTTAACCCTATAAGAAACATCAATGGCTATACCGTTGGACATTATTTACAATTTTTTCTGAAAATTAAAAAAGAAAATAGCTTTTACCTACTTACGTAAGGCAGTGAACCAGTTTCTAGTGTTGCAAAAGTGTATTTTTTAATCATTTTCGAATTAACCTTTTTAATTTTTTTTAATTGTATTTGTAAGTTCCCACACATTCAATTTTTTTTGGATAAATTATATAAATTTTACTTAAGCAATAATTAATTAAATTAATTATGTTAAATTATGTTAATCAAATTTGCAAAAGGCAAAACATATAAATATAGGAAGAAAATATTATATGGTGAAATAAAACACGAATGCAATCAACAAACGAATTTGGAAATCACTATTAAAGATGATTACAATATCAATGTTTTTAAAATGACTAACATTTTGCAGTTAACAAATGCCAATAAATCATAAATATTAACACCGTATTGATATACTTATTATATTTCGGTTTTTGAAGCAAATCCGTTTATTGTAATTTTTGTTGGACAATTATCCACAACCAGGATAGATACCAACAACACTTCTGCATATATGACATGAGTAACAAAAAATTTATTCGGCGCATACCAAATTCAGATGTATTTCGATACATTTTTTTAAATATCTGTAAGTTTGAATAAAAACATAATATTGTGGGAAAATATGTTTTAGCAAATATTTTCACAATATTTGCTTTCAGATAAAGAATTGTAAAATTCAATAGATCAATATTATTAAAAATTACTGTAATATGTATTTTTGTGGAATTATACAAAAACACTTTTCGTACGTGACTACAACTGTGACAGTTTATGGCACAAAATGGAGGACCAAAGTAGTATAATTTCTAACAAAACATTTTTTATTTATTAAAATTGGCGATTTTTATTTTATACATAATTAGGTACTTAAACTAAAAGAAGCTTTTCATGAGAGTGACTCTTTTAAAACATGTTTTTATTAGTAGCTGAGAGCTGAGAATTGTAATAAATATTTTCACTCCGAACCTGTCCTCTCAAAAAAATGTGTCATCGTTCCTCCACCGTAGAAACTCATAGGACTTTACACTTCAAGCACCGCCTTGTGTTGAGCTCAGCATATGTTGATTCTACAAATATGATAAATGGTTTTCTAAGGACTGAAACGGTGCGGTGGTACATCAAAGAGATATGTATTTACCTACTTTCAGAGTAAGACAGGCAGAGAAAAATTTTATTTCTTAAAAATATGTTGCAGGTATCTAGGTCATAGGCACAAGGTGTTCTGAAGAATTTCGTATTAAAATTAAATGGTGTTGAGGTTGTCTTTCTTGCAGTGTAGTGTAATCTTTCTTGTAGTGAAATTTGAATGCTGACGAGGACCAAGAAATCAGAAACCCCATTCTCCTTGAAATTTAGGTTGCTGGCATAAAATAGGGTGATGTATTAATATTTTCAAGTTGATCTTGGTTCGACCTTGAAACTTAAGATCAAGGTCAAGTCCAAGGTTACCAAAATATGAATTTATTGATATCTTACAACTTCTATCTGGAACTTTCTTCGATAGGATTCGATCTTCAAAAGTTATCAGGGGGTTCGTGTCTTTCTAAGGCAATTGATGAAAATAAGGCAAAATTATCAATTTTTGGATGATTTTTTTAAAATATTTTAATTGCTCCGAGGGCATTCTAATTTTGGTAAAAAAAACTTTAGAGTATAATAAAACAACACACCAAATTTCATTAAAATCGGTTTCGCAAAATAATAATTTTTTTAAATTTTGAAAAAAAAAATCGAATTTTCAAAATGTCTCTTCTTTATGCGCAGTATCAGTTGCAATGTTTATATTAAATATTTAAGGGTCCCATATTCTTTAAATAGTGTTTTCCGCAAAGACAAATAATTTCAAATATTTAATAACTGAATAATCTAAAGCTTATCAAATAACAGGAATGTTATGTCATGCCACCTGAGTATTTTCAAAGACGCCGCAGTAAAACGAATAAACAGGTGCAAAAAACGATCAAACCATCAAGGTTTTAGGTACTGAAATCTACGAAAATACTAACTTTTTTATATATAATTCCACATGTAAATATTCTTATAACATTTACTTGCTTAGTCCTACATATAAAATTGTTTACTTTTATTTATAAGTACGTGAAAATAATTCTTAAAATGCGGGTTAGGATAACAGCAAACGCATGTTTTACAAACGCTTTTTTTTAGTTATTATTTTATTTGAGTAAATTTAAATGGTAACAATGAATAAACAAAACATCAAGGATTTTATTTTAAGTAGTCAAATTCAGTAACTTCACCACTCTGGTGAATAGTATGGCACAAGTTATTTTTTACAGGGCATGACCTTCAACAAACATATAAAACTGAAGATTTAAGGCAGGCGTCTTACAGACAAGAAATCGCACTTTTAGTAAGACAGTGATAGAATAGATAGAAAATGTTTCTTTCTACCGAGACATTCGTTACAGGAATTGTTAAAAGTAGACAAAACTATTTGTATGTTTCGAAAATATCGTTTTAAATTCCTTGTATAATATTTCTACCGTTTTTTGAACTTTTAAATTACGAAATTTTTCGTCTCTGTACAAAATATTAAGTTCGTTTTTCAACCCATCTATTTCAAAAACGGTTGAGTAGATTTGTAATAAGCATTCAAAAGATTTTTCGGAAAATTTGTTTACATAATTGTATTGAACAGTTCAAAATTAACTTCCCTATTTCTAGATCCACGAGCCGCCACTGACCACCAACGTTTTGTTGCAGGCTTAAGGGCTTCCTCAGTCTGGACGTCGACGTCTCCCACTTGGAAGTCAACCAGTGCGAGGCCAAGAGCAGCAAGCGCTTCTCCAACGAGATCTCCGTGTTCCATGGTTCGCACAAATGCCACAATTCAACAAGCGAGGTGAGTGTGCTTAGATGTAATAGATACGATGATTGATAGTCTTCAGAGAGCTTACGTTTCTGAACGTTTTAAGGCTTATGGTGGCAGCATTTTCCAGCGAAGTGTAGTTTTCGCTTAATATCAACAGAGAGTGATAAAAATATTTTACTTCGACGTCGTTTTTTAAATTTTTAAAAGGATGCAAATGTTGTTTTTAAAAAACATGTATCTTATTATTTTTGTTGCCAATTTAAATCTCTCTGAATATATTGACCATGTTTTAGAGAACAGGCAGACGTAATTTATAAAGACTTTTCCAAAGCTTTCGATGGGATAGATCACAATGTTTTACTTTATAAACTGGCAAACTTTTGTGTATGTAATGACTATTGGTTTTATTAAGTCCTGTTTATACAACAGAATGTAGTGTGTTAGTTACAATGTTTTTTATTGTACCACTTCCGCAGTAATCTCTGGAGTACCTCAGGGTTCTACATTTGGCTCATTACTGTTCGTTTTGCTCATTAATGACCTTATCAACTGTGAATCAGCTGTAGTAATTTATTTTACGTAGAAATATTTTCATCCATAGCTAGTTTTCATGATTGTAATAACCTACAAAATGAACTTTACCAAATACAGTCTTGATATGTAGAAAATAGATTACATTTTAACCCTTCGAAATGCAAGACCTTAAGTTTTCCATTAATTTGATACTACTGTATTATCCTGATGTGAGTCTTGCAAGGATTTAGTTTTATTGTTTGAAACAAAATTTTCCTTTATTGATCATTTAGTCCTTAAAACAAATGAAACATTAACATTTTATGAATTTATAAAAAGAAACTGTGTGAAATTTACTGATATAATTGCTAATAAAACTTTGTAATTTGCGTATGTACGTTTTAGACAGTCTAGACTAGAGAATGCAATGCCTGTTTGGTACCCTTTTTGTAACATACAGGGTGGGCCATTAGTGTGAGAAAGTACACTAACTCCCTTGTTACTTATAATACAGAAAAAAAGTTTATATAAAAGTTGTACAGAATCAAGAAACCTAAACTACAAAATTAATTTCAAACATACGGAGCGATGAGTAAAAACGGGACACGCCAAACATTACATTTTTTAAATGGAACACCCTGTATATTTTTAAACATTTGGATTTCTGAGAAAATTCTATATATGGCAATATAAACAGTTTATCATTTTAGTGCGGGGTTGCCAAGTTATGTAGAAAATTCTTAGAATTTTGGAAAAAACATGACCTCGAAGAAGTTGTATTAACTTTCAACTACTAACACTTGGAGCAAAAATATTTGACAGAGTTATAGGCAAATGTTATACAAAGGCTCCTATATTAGCTAATATCGATATTTTATACAGGGCATTTTTTTATAAGACGATAATTTTTAGAAAGTTCAAACTTGATTTTCTAAAATTTTTCAAATGGAACACCCTATATTTTATTGTTTTATTTTATTCGCATATCACTCCACTTCAACTTTTATTAAGCATGTTCTATACCTAAAATTGTTAGTTTTTAAGATATGGCAACATTTCTGAAAATACTTAATTTTTATTATTTTCGGTCGCACGAGATGGCTTTGGAAAAAACTGTCACATTGTGTCAACTTGTCAGTTCATAATTTACCATTCCATTTTGCGTTCATTTTATTAGTTTATTAGTATCTATTAGTTATTTATTAGTTGGTATTCATAAAATAATTTTATATTACAATGAATTTTTCTAAAGAAGAAATGGTGGATATGATTTATGTATTGGGAGCTGCTGATAGAAATTGTTTACTCGCAACAAGAATTTATAATCAGAGATATCCAGATAGAAGACAACCACGTGCAAATACCTTTGAAAAATTAATGGTACGTTTTGATACTACTGGCAATGTTTCTTATGAAAAACATGATAGAAAAAATACTATTGTGGATGATGAGAATGAACTAAATGTTCTGTTAAGTGTTACTGAAGATCCGCATATAGGCACTAGAGCAATTTCAAGGCAAACAGATATAAGCAGGACATCGGTAAGGCGGATTTTAAAGAAGCACAGGATGCATCCATATCATATCCAGTTTTACCAAGAATTGAATAACCACGACTATGAAAGTCGCTTGGAATTTTGTAATTGGGCCCAGAGAAAAATGAATGAAGATAGGCTTTTTTTTAATTGTGTGCTTTTTACTGATGAGGCAACGTTTCACAAAAATGGAAGCGTGAACAGACACAATTTTCATTATTATGCTTCTGAAAATCCGTTGCTTATAAGGACACATAGTCAAATCCGGTGGTCACTCAATGTTTGGGGCGGGATTATTGGACATTACGTTATTGGGCCTTATTTTTTCGACGAACATTTAACAGGGCAACTATATCTTCATTTTCTACAAAATACTATGGAAAATTTATTAGAAAATATACCGCTAAATATTCGTCAGAGGATGTGGTATTTACATGATGGAGCCCCTGTACACCACACGCAGGAAGTTCGTAGATTCTTAAACAATGAATTTCCAGAGAAGTGGGTTGGAAGAGGTGGACCAATTAGTTGGCCTGCTAGGTCGCCTGATCTGACAAAAATGGACTATTTTCTGTGGGGATATGTAAAAGATCGGGTATATCAAACTCCCCCTACTACTAAAGAGGATATGAAAAACCGAATTCGACGAGTTTTTCAAAATATCAACATTGATATTCTGAATAATGTTAACACCACATTTGAACGACGTGTAGAGCTATGTCTAAACCAAGACGGCCGTCATTTTGAACACTTGTTGTAAAATTAAATATTTGATTTATTTTCGTATCTATTTTGTTATTTTATTTCCATTTAATAAATAAACTATGTTGTTATGTTCTATTAAGATTTTTTTATACACAAATATGTAGTATAATTAAATTATTTTATAGTATAGACAAGTTGACACAATGTGACAGTTTTTTCCAAAGCCATCTCGTGCGACCGAAAATAATAAAAATTAAGTATTTTCAGAAATGTTGCCATATCTTAAAAACTAACAATTTTAGGTATAGAACATGCTTAATAAAAGTTGAAGTGGAGTGATATGCGAATAAAATAAAACAATAAAATATAGGGTGTTCCATTTGAAAAATTTTAGAAAATCAAGTTTGAACTTTCTAAAAATTATCGTCTTATAAAAAAATGCCCTGTATAAAATATCGATATTAGCTAATATAGGAGCCTTTGTATAACATTTGCCTATAACTCTGTCAAATATTTTTGCTCCAAGTGTTAGTAGTTGAAAGTTAATACAACTTCTTCGAGGTCATGTTTTTTCCAAAATTCTAAGAATTTTCTACATAACTTGGCAACCCCGCACTAAAATGATAAACTGTTTATATTGCCATATATAGAATTTTCTCAGAAATCCAACTGTTTAAAAATATACAGGGTGTTCCATTTAAAAAATGTAATGTTTGGCGTGTCCCGTTTTTACTCATCGCCCTGTATGTTTAAAATTAATTTTGTAGTTTATGTTTCTTGATTCTGTACAACTTTTATATAAACTTTTTTTTTGTATTATAAGTAACAAGGGAGTTAGTGTACTTCCTCACACTAATGGCCCACCCTGTATAAACCAGGAAGATGATGCACCCAGAAGAAAGGCCATAGTTCCTTCCATTTTTACGTTAAGTATGCCTAGTGATGTTACAAAGACCTTTGTTTTTATTAGAGTAGCAAAAACGCGATTCTGAATAGCAGTGCAAAAAATTCACATGAACATAGGTCCTAATGTCCCTCAATTTTGAAGTAGAGGACGCTTTCTAAAGGAAAATATCCAGACAAAATGTAAAGACATTAAAAACAAATAAGATACTTACATGGATGAACTTCTCTTTTATTAATTTATAAACTACTGAATGGTAAAATAGACATGCCATGTCCCTTACTTATCTTTGCCAATACGGCTGGTAGACTATTTGTCGAACATTTTTGTAGTGTGTAACTCCAAAGGCAATCATTTTCAGTGCGTTTATCGTCCCATACTAAACACCATGTCTTGGACACGGGGCAGATATCAGTGCGCGTGTCGACCAGGATTCTACTCGCCTCATCACGACGGTTTATTCAACGGGAGCTTGGTAGAAGGTAAGAAGACAGATTAATGTTTTACTTGTCACTATTAGTGACTCCAAATTATTACATTTAGCTGAAAAATAAAAAACACTGGTAGTTTTTAGCAATTAAAGACTTAAATGATACTCATGTACCTTAATTTTAGCCCCATCCCAATCAGTAATCGAAAATACCGATAAAAGATATGGATAAGCCAATGCATGTCTCATAAAAGCAAAAATATAGAATAGAACAATCGAATAATCGAAATTACCGACAGTATTACATTGCGGATCATCTGTGAAGCCTTTTAGATCAAATCGTTAATTCGTTTTAGAGCTATTTGTCCCCTGCTTTTGTCTAACGGTGGACTATTAATGATATTAGCTTTGTTTCTGTTTGCTTTTAGTTAAATATTCAGGGGGTTCTCCATTCAGGTCGGGGTTATTTACCCAGGAACAAAGTTAAACTCCGAGTTATTTTTCAATTGTTGGAAGGTAGAGTTAAGTATTTTCATACATTCTATTTGTTTGTGACAATGCTTTATTATGTTGGATAGTTTGAATAAGAAAAACTTTACACTCTAACTTTTTACTGATTAGAAATTTTGATCTTGGCTGAAACACTAAATTTCGACTTCAAACATAAAATTTCAAACACAAAATTTTCATTTTACATCGACGTAAAAATTTAAGTCGTAAATTGCAACTATAAGTACTAAATTTAGAGTTTTAATAAAAGATTTTCAAAAATTCAAATATAATACCTCTTAATTTCGATTTCATACACTAAATATTAAAAGATGAAACAGTAAATTTCGATTTCAAGTACAAAAGTACTTTGAACACTAAGTTGTTAATTTCACACAAACACAAAAATTCTAATCTTAAATTTGTATCTCGAGCATAAAATATCAAGTTTAAATACTGACTTTTGAATGTAATGGCTCAGTTTAGAGATCAATCACTAAATTTCATGGGTTCAAACATTACATCTCGATTTAAATTTCTATTTCACACAAACACGAAAGCTCAAAATCTAAAGTTCTTTGTTAAACACCAAATTTCTAAGTCACACAATATATTTAGTCCTCAAATATAAAGTTTTGAACATTAATTTTACCTTCATAACACAAACTTGTACTCCAATCATCTATTTTCAGGTTCAAACACTAAATTTCATGACCTTAAACACTACGTTTTGACTTCGAACAGAAAATTTCGAATTCAAACACTGTATTTCGATTTCATACACTAAATTTTAAAAGATGAAACAGTAAATTTCGATTTCTAGCTCAAAATTTGTACTTTGAACACTAAGTTGTTAATTGCACACAATCACAAAAATTCTAGCCTTAAATTTGTATCTCGAACATAAAATATCAAATTTAAATACTGACTTTTGAATGTAGTGGCCCAGTTTAAAGTTCAAGCACTAAATTTCATGGGTTCAAACATTACATCTCGATTTAAATTTTCATACAAACGCGAAATCTCAAAATCTAAGTTTCTACATTAAATATGGAATTTACAGATCACACATATTTGGTCCGCAAATATAAAATTTCAAACTTTAATTTTAACTTTATAACACAAATTTGTACTCCAATCGTTAATTTTTATGTTCAAACACTAAATTTTTAATAAAAAAGTTTAGTTTCGAGTTCAAACACTAAATTTCATTATGTCAAACACTAAACTTCGACTACAAACGTAAAATTTCGGATTCGAATACTATATTTCGATTTCATACACTAAATTTAAAAGATGAAACAATAAATTTCTATTTAAAGCATAATATTTAGAATCTCAAAAATTCTAGCCTTAAATTTGTATTTCGGACATAAAATATCAAGTTTGAATACTGACTTTTGAATGTAATGGCTCAATTTAGAGTTCAATGCACTAAATTTCATGGGTTCAAACATTACATCTCGATTTAAATTTCCATTTCACACAAACACGAAAGCTCAAAATCTAAAGTTCTTTGTTAAACACCAAATTTCTAAGTCACACAATATATTTAGTCCTCAAATATAAAGTTTTGAACATTAATTTTACCTTCATAACACAAACTTGTACTCCAATCATCTATTTTAAAGTTCAAGCACTAAATTTCATGGGTTCAAACATTACATCTCGATTTAAATTTTCACACAAACGCGAAATCTCAAAATCTAAGTTTCTACATTAAATATGGAATTTACAGATCACACATATTTGGTCCGCAAATATAAAATTTCAAACTTTAATTTTAACTTTATAACACAAATTTGTACTCCAATCGTTAATTTTTATGTTCAAACACTAAATTTTTAATAAAAAAGTTTAGTTTCGAGTTCAAACACTAAATTTCATTATGTCAAACACTAAACTTCGACTACAAACGTAAAATTTCGGATTCGAATACTATATTTCGATTTCATACACTAAATTTAAAAGATGAAACAATAAATTTCTATTTAAAGCATAATATTTAGAATCTCAAAAATTCTAGCCTTAAATTTGTATTTCGGACATAAAATATCAAGTTTGAATACTGACTTTTGAATGTAATGGCTCAATTTAGAGTTCAAGCACTAAATTTCATGGGTTCAAACATTACATCTCGATTTAAATTTCTATTTCACACAAACACGAAAGCTCAAAATCTAAAGTTCTTTGTTAAACACCAAATTTCTAAGTCACACAATATATTTAGTCCTCAAATATAAAGTTTTGAACATTAATTTTACCTTCATAACACAAACTTGTACTCCAATCATCTATTTTCAGGTTCAAACACTAAATTTCATGACCTTAAACACTACGTTTTGACTTCGAACAGAAAATTTCGAATTCAAACACTATTTCGATTTCATACACTAAATTTTATAAGATGAAACAGTAAATTTCGATTTCTAGCTCAAAATTTGTACTTTGAACACTAAGTTGTTAATTGCACACAATCACAAAAATTCTAGCCTTAAATTTGTATCTCGAACATAAAATATCAAATTTAAATACTGACTTTTGAATGTAGTGGCCCAGTTTAAAGTTCAAGCACTAAATTTCATGGGTTCAAACATTACATCTCGATTTAAATTTTCATACAAACGCGAAATCTCAAAATCTAAGTTTCTACATTAAATATGGAATTTACAGATCACACAACATATTTGGTCCGCAAATACAAAATTTCAAACTTTAATTTTAACTTTATAACACAAATTTGTACTCCAATCGTTAATTTTTATGTTCAAACACTAAATTTTTAATAAAAAAGTTTAGTTTCGAGTTCAAACACTAAATTTCATTATGTCAAACACTAAACTTCGACTACAAACGTAAAATTTCGGATTCGAATACTATATTTCGATTTCATACACTAAATTTAAAAGATGAAACAATAAATTTCTATTTAAAGCATAATATTTAGAATCTCAAAAATTCTAGCCTTAAATTTGTATTTCGGACATAAAATATCAAGTTTGAATACTGACTTTTGAATGTAATGGCTCAATTTAGAGTTCAAGCACTAAATTTCATGGGTTCAAACATTACATCTCGATTTAAATTTCCATTTCACACAAACGCGAAAGCTCAAAATCAAAATTTCCACATTAAACATCAAATTTACAGATCACACAACATATTTAGTGTTCAAATACAAAGTTTCAAAACAATAATTTTAACTTCATAACACAAATTTGTACTCCAGTCATCAATTTTTTCATTTCATTTTTAATGAAAAACTTCAGTTTCATCACACTAAATTTCTTGACCACAAACACTAAATTTCGACTTCAAACGTAAAATTCGCATTCAAACACTATATTTCAATTCCAAACGTTAACTTTCTGTATCACATCGACGTAAAAGTAAAAATGGAAATTGGTAAATTGCAGCTTCAATAGAAAATTTTCAAAAATTTAAATTCAATATATTTTATTTTTTTATTCAGGCACGAAATGTTGACTTGACAGTCTTGACACTCTAAACACTCTAAATTTCGATTTCAAACACAAAATTTGAAGATCAAACACTAAGTTGTTAATTGCATACAGGCGCAAAAGTTTCTGATTCATACATTTTTAACTTCAAATCTAAGCTTCGATTTCTAATACAGAATTTTCAAAGATTTAAATTCTCTTCAAATGCAATATCTTTAGTTCATAAATATTTTTTTCTTTAATTTGTATTACGAGCATAAAATTTCGAGTTTACATAAGTTTTTAATGAAATGGCTCAGTTTATAGTTCAAGCACTAAGTTTCATGAGCTCAAACTGTAGATTTCGATTTCAAACACAAGCTTTTGTTTGTAACAGTTTAAACACTAAATTAACTTTCAACTTCAAACACTAAATTTCTAAATTAAATAATAATTTTTCTGATCCCTTCGTCGTCAAATACAAACATTCTAAACTTAATACTTGCTAAATTTTGACACAAATTAGTACTTCAGGCATAAAATTTCAGTTTCAAACACTCAGTTTGGAGGTCAAACATTAAATTTTGTTGCCAAACACAAAAAACACTTTTCATTTCACACAAAAGCAAAAGCTGAAAATTTCGGGTAATAAATTTCTAGATTAAATGCTAAATTTCCAGACCACACAACAAATTTTTCTTCAAATATAATATTTCAAAACTTCATATTCGCTAAATTTGAACTTCATGACACTAATTTTATTTAAAAATTTCATGTAAAATGTTTTCAAACACCACATGTCAATTTTACACTATACAGAGTAAATTTTAGTACCAAGGGCGTCGTTTTAAAAACTCAGTATTTCGTTTTATCTTGAAAAGCAAAATTTCGACTTCAAACACTAAATTTCAATAATTCAAGCTCTTAAAGAGTACAATTTCGAGTTCAAACACTAAGTCTCGAATGTAAGCACCAAATTTCGAGATCAAACTTGATTATTTACTTCATGTTTGCATGTAATTAATATTCCACTAAGGGAACTCATTTGTGTACACCTATATATTCCAATGCGGGGGTTTATATTGTATTATGACCCTAATTTCACCTAAAAACCGTTCCGAAACCACCAAATGAAAAACTAATTGAGGGCGAACTTACTTTAATTAAACTTTTTTGAACAACAAGCGACAAACAACGACCGAGTCCTTGCCCTGCATATTATGCCACGACCTGGAAATTGATTATCGATTTTATTTGGAACAACAGCCTAATCTAATTGCTCCCACCGTGGGGTAAGTTATTTTGTTTTTGTTCCAACCCTTTCCGTCGCGAAAAGAACAGGTTCTCGGTCACGAATCGAGTGGATCAGAATTTTTTTTCGCGATATTTTAAATTGCTTGACTTTGAGAATTTTAAATATGTTAAAAGATTCAGGACTGGTTTATTACTTGGATATGTTTGGAATTTTTTTAAGAGTTTTTGTCTTTATATTTAAATCACCCTGGCAATGTGTTTCCTACTGAATATCTTTTCAGTCGCTTGGACGGAATATGTGGAGAACAGCAGCCGCTCTTGGGAAACGATTTTTCAGTGCAAAAGATGCGCTCCTGGCTGCCATTTCTGTAAAGACCCTTCTCCGTGTTTAGCTACATATCACTGGCCATTTAGGTAGGTAAGAAACATAATAATTACTTTTTTCAAATGACCTGTAGATAAAATTCCAGTGGCATCATATCTGGACAACGAGACGGCGACTATATAACAGATAACATTTTTTATGTTTTAGGATCACTTTATTGGTTTTTTCGATTTTTTGTGTCCTGTGTACGATCGTTCTCAACGTCTATATGTTCAAGCACCGGAAGTTGAAAGTGTTTAAGGTGGCGAGTCCTATATTTCTCAGTATTACTCTCTTCGGTTGCGCTACAATGTACTTAGAGGTAAGTTTTATCTGTCAGAATTGACAGGTTTCAATGATAATTAGTTATTTACACCATAAAGAAGGTAGGTAAGTATTATTTATCAGTCGAGGACGATTTTGTGCCCGAGCGGAGCGAGGGCTAGCAATAGAGTCCGAGACTGGTAAATTATACTTAACTACTGCGTGGTGTATAACATTTTGTCTGTTCCCACAGTTCTTTATGGTTCGTGAAATTAGGATTAGGGTTTATTTTTTGATCAATTGATTTTGACATTATTCGAAATCTTGCAAAGTCGCCTTGGTTGTTTGGATTTTATCGTTTCTAAGGTGTTTATAAACAAAGCTAAATAAAAGTAGCAATTTTGCTGGTTTTGAATTATTATTTCTAAATGAGTGATTTTGAAATAGAAAGTGCAGCAACTGCTAAAATGTCACTGCTAGCATATTTCATGGAGAAGTCAAAAACTCTAAAGTCACCGGCGAGTGAATACTCAATGATTAAGTCAACTATTTTCATAGGGGAGAACGTGGATATATCAAAATACCACCAACCATTCGGCACGAAGACCCTTTCTATGATTCCTAATAAGATTGCATATTTGTTGAAACTAGAACACCCTGAAACATATACAGGCCATTTGCTCCGAAGAACATCGGCAACGTTACTGGCTAATACAGGAGTTGATGTATTAGCAATCAAGAGAGATGATGGGTGGAAATCAGCCACAATTGTTATGTTACTGACAGTTTAAGTAACAAAAATGAAATAGCCAAAAGGATTCTTTACAATGACACTTCAACTCCAGGTTCTAGTAGTACGTCGCATTATGCTGTTTTAATGGATCAGTCAGATAATATTGAGCCTCCGGTGACTGAAATGGAGCGGTCAACTCATTTTGAGAAAAATGTGACAATTAGTAAACGCGAGGGAAATAATTATCCAGATTTTATAAATGTTACTAAATGTAATAACTGTACAAGTACTATAAATATTGTGCAAAACCATACTTATTGCATCAACTTCGACGTCACTTGGTACGTGGGTGTTGCACAATAATGAAATAATGTAATATTGACAGTTGGTAGAAGGAAGCGCAAAAAGCAAATGCTTAGATGGGGAATTCTGGAAGGAAGCCTAAATAGTTGAAGTGAGAACAGTGTGGGAATGGGAGTAAGCTGATCGGCGGACAGTAAGGCAAAATAGTGAAAAATAAAAGTGTTTAACCCGTATTAATTAGCAGGTAATATTCTTTAAGTACTTTTTTGTTAATTGATCTATGTAATCTTATTATTGTGATGGTTATAGGTGTTTCAAGATTATAATTCTAAGGTAAAATTGTTACAATTATTATTAGCCATTGCTCATTATTTATTACATGTTAAAATATGTATATATTGTCGTGACTGCCCAGACATTGCAATAACAACTCCTTTGTTTCACATTTAACTTGTTTTGTCCTGATTACGTTGTTCGAAAAACAAATACCTAATTAAGCGTTTCTTGTGCTCACTTTATGTCATACGCCTATAAGAGCTTTGTTGAATTTACTAACATTTTCGCCCTTGAGGCACGAATCTGAAAAAAAAAGAATAATTAAATACAAAAAATGAATTGCTAAAACAGATCTTCCGAAATCTCAACTCATAGCTGGATTGCCTCCCGTATGGGACTCCAGTACCTTCCGGCCCTGCCGGCTAACTAACACCAAACCTCTTCAGTTTTACTTGGAAGTGTGTATGTCTAATTCGAGTGAGGTGACATTTAGTGACACATTAAATGAGTCGGGCGTTAATTATCATTAGCAAAGGATCTTAATTTATGCCTTTTGTTAGCGGTTGTTTTATATTTATATTTGGGTAGTTAGAGCAACGATCGTGGGTTTCTCTGCCATGCTCTTTCCCCACAGGAGCTCTAGGTGAGCCTGGCACTCTCATTTTATGTTAAAGGGTTGTTAATGTTTTTCTTGTTCTTTCTATTTGTCCCATATTTAATTTGAAGACTGTTGTACGTAAATAATAAATTTAGGTGTATTTACTCTGCTTTTGTTTAATAAAATTAAATCATACCACCATAATACTACCATAATAAAAATAGATACATACAACGTAGGTATTCCTTATGACGATCACATATTTTTGGCCACAACTAGGTTTATATTTAATTTTTTCGATCGAACCCAGGGTTATTATACTTCAATGTTCATTTCATATCATACATATTTGTTCATAAAATATAAATATAAATTTATAACTCGAAATCGCTTTTTTCCCTACGGAGGTAAGTTACCTCACTTACCTCCCGTTGTCCATAACAGCTTCCACTTCTACGGTAAAATCCACTTACCTGACAATGTATTAATAGTCTATTTAATAGTGGGAGCAGATAAAATTATTTGCCGCTGTGCAATCACTGTTTGCCGGACTTGAAATTTTATCCGGCCTCCTTCTGAGCGAACGTAATCAATCAGGTTGACCAAATGAACCGTTGAGGGGCTATTTATATGTTCAACAGGAACAAATCGGCATCTTAGAAGCTATCCTTATTGGATTATCGATTTTTATACGGCAGTCAGCTTCGGATTCCTGCAATGTGTCACGTCTCGATAAGAAATCTGGTCTGCGGTTTCCCGGTATTAATCGAAAGATAACCGGAGTTAAAGTTGGCCTTAAAATGTCACGGGCTTGCAAGAATTCCAGGGATTTCAGAAATAGCTGAGCGAAAAAAATTACGTTGTAAAAGTAAGGTCAATATTAAGCGGTGCCTTTTTTTTATTGCCTACCAAGGAGGGGTAAAAAATAATTGCCTGAATTTTTTTACTACTGTTTTAATTAGGAAGAGAAAAAGAATTGTACAGAATAGGGTCAATTTCGGCACTTCGGAAGGCTTTTTCCCAAAATGTCTCGAGCTTGATTTTCGAGAAAAATTGATCCGAAAACCCCCTTGTCATTATTTTTATTATTTTAAGATTATGTTTTTTTTATTTTTGGCCGTTTTCTTAAATATCAATTTTTTATTCAGTTTTAGTGCATAGAATTCAGTGAAATTGTTTTATAACCTCACATTTTTCAATTATAACCCAAACTTGTGATTTTGTGAATGAGACAAACCGTATACACAGGGTGTTTCAGGATTAAGTCGACAAACCTTAAGGAGATAATCCTCATAAAAAAAAAATAAGAAAAAAATTAAATATAAATTAAAGGGCGTTAAAGATTTTTTAAAAAATTAGAATTTTTTAAATAACTTCTAAATGAAGAAGGCTATTTTAGCCAAATTTGGCATGACACATCTTCTTATATGATACCATTTTTCCATAGAAGTAGAAGTCCCGCAAGCAACCAGTGGCGGAGTTGTGGGGACTAAGACTCATTAAATTATAAAAAAAAAATAATACGGCCCTACTGAAAATAAAAAATGATGCTGTTTTTAGATAGAATAGTGTGTTATTGACAAAAAGTGTACATTGACTTTTTTGGAAGGGTGTTTCTGGATTCTGTCGATAAACTTTAAAATGAACCTCAACAAATATTTTCTTGGCCTGCACGTTCACCGGACTTGACACCGATGGATTATTTCGTTTGGGGTGCTGTTAAACAAAAAGTCTACGAGGTGCCAGTTGATACCCTAGAAGATCTAAGACAGCGAATAGTCCAAGCGTGTCGAGAATTAACTCCAATTCAGTGTCGATCGGCCACTACCTCCATAATTAGAAGATGTCGTGCTTGTCTACAGTCCGGAGACGACCATTTTTAACAAAATATTTTTTAAATAATTTCATTTTTGATTCACTTTTCGCTTTGTCTAGGTATAATATTAATTGGTAATTTTTTGGTTGTTTCAATTTACAAATAAATTTTCATGTATTGTTTG
>NW_019416273.1:947526-952992 GCF_000390285.2 Anoplophora glabripennis | reverse complement strand
GACAAAGCGAAAAGTGAATCAAAAATGAAATGATTTAAAAAATATTTTGTTCAAAATGGGCGCCTCCGGACTGTAGACAAGCACGACATCTTCTAATTATGGAGGTAGTGGCCGATCGACACTGAATTGGAGTTAATTCTCGACATGCTTGGACTATTCGCTGTCTTAGATCTTCTAAGGTATCAATTGGCACCTCGTAGACTTTTTGTTTAACAGCACTCCAATCGAAATAATCCATCGGTGTCAAATGCGGTGAAGAGAAGACACAAAGGCTTATTTGACTCACACATACTCGAGACTAAGACCAATTTTAATAGGTACTATATTTTTTTAGGTTTTATGAGGAACGTCTTCCTAAAGTTTATCGACAAAATCCAGAAGCACCCTTCCGAAAAATCAATTTTGCCATGAAACTATAAGAATCAGAAACAAAAAGTGAATGTACACTTTTAGTCAATAACAAACTGTTCTATCTAAAAACAGCATCATTTTTTATTTTCAGTAGGGCCGTATTAGTTTTTTTTTTTATAATTTAATGAGTCTGTGTCCCCACAACTCCACCACTGGTTGCTTGCGGGACTTCTACTTCTATGGAAAAATGGGTATCTTATAAGATGTGTCATACCAAATTTGGCTTAAATAGCCTTCTTCATTTAGAAGTTATTTAAAAAATTCGAATTTTTTCAAAAATTTTTAACGCCCTATATTTCGAAAATGAAGCGTCTCTGGGAAAAAATTTATACTTGATTTTTTTCTTATTTTTTTTTATGAGGAATATCTCCTTAAAGTTTGTCGACTTAATCCTGAAACATCCTGTACATTTTTAATTTTTGAATTAAAAATAAAATGTTATATAATATTATTATACAATAAAAAATTGCTTCGCCAAAAATTATTCTTTTTATTCTTTCTTTGTGTGACACGAAAAAATACAATGACACACTTAATTGTGTTATGAGATCGTGAAATTGCGAAAGAAAATGTGTTTATATCAACCTTCCAATTTTTTTTTCAATGCATTGTAAATCCTAAATGTATCTCTAATATTCTAACTATGAGTATATTTCACGAGGTAAATAAATCTAGTCTTTCATTTTCCAAAATTATAAATGTGTAAGGAGGTATTACAATTTTTCTTTAAATTCGTTCATCCACGAGTACATTTTGAGAACCGCTTCAATATGGAAAGCACGCCACTAGTTTCCCACTTGATCTAGAGTTCGGTAAATGCGGCTATTAACAGAGCCGTACTCGGCTCATTTTCGATTCATTGTTATCCTGCTCCATGCTTTTATTTTATACACCTGCATAAATTGCTACAAGTTGTAGCCAATGTGTGTTTTAAAATAGTTATTTAGGGTGTTCCAATTTATAGATATACAAACTAATACCATAATAAGTAAAGAACAAATGACACCCAAATATTTTGTCAATACACCTTAAAAAGGCATGTATTTGGAAGGTACGACTTCCCCAAATTCTTCTCTGTTATGATTTCTTTCTTTTTTTCGGTGCCAAATTTGGAACATTGTATTATTAATGATTTTTTATCCGAAATCTAATAATTCCAAGTTCTACATCATCCAAATTCTCGCTTTGCTAGTTTTTATCACAATCCATTCATTTTGAAATATATTTAAAAAATTAGAATTTTATTATTTTATATTTTATTAATTTAATTTATTTTCTTGGACGGTAGACAACGGCAACACGATAAATTGACGTATTTGTGTCGATTTGTAATTTTCGCGAACTATGTTTTTATTTAGTGCCTTTAAATGTAATTAATTAATATTTTTAGTGAACTATGGAGTATTCAAGCCAAATAAGGCGGTTTATACAAATAGTGAAATGATAAATATATTAAAAACATATTTTCGTTGAATACATAAAAGACTATTCCAAATGAAAAACATTTGTGATAAATATCAAGGAAATATGGCTCTTTGAATATGTAAACTTTTAACTTTTTAACCGCAAATGTAGATAAAGTAATAGTTTAACCATAAGGATAGATCAGATACTTTATTTTGTTTTGCTATTTATTCATATACAGTGTAGGAAAGTACCGATGGTCTATCAGAAGTTACGTGAGAGCGATAAAGTAAGCCATAGAAATCCATGCGGTAGACAAGGATGGCTATAATGAAGGCGTCTAATAGTCAACGCCCATTTCGCCCTTCCACAAATAAGAAGTGGATCTTAGAAGGGCGAAACGTGAGGTGACTATGAGACGCCTTCATTATAGCCATCCTTCTCTATCGCATGGATTTCTATGGCTTACTTTATCGCTCTCACGTAACTTCAGATAGACCATCGGTACTTTTCTACCATGTATATGAATAAATAGTGGTTCCATCCTTGTGGTTAAACTATTACTTTATCTACATTTGCGGTTAAAAAGCTACTTGATCTGTTGATTTGAATTGTGTAAAGCATACTTTAGCATTTGTTATAGAAAAAACAAAATTTATCCATATCACACAAAAATCTGCCAAAAAAAACACCCATAACTACTTTTTGTCTATGTCTTCGGAAAAATACAAGCCACTCCCCCAAAAATCTAGACACCTTCCGTACACGCAGCTGTTGTTATCGATTTAAATATATTTTTTTTCTTATCTAGATGGCTGCCATATTTCCAGTATTAGACATGTACTCATGCATAGCCACGAAATGGTCTCGGCATTTGGGATTTTGCGTTACATACACCGCTCTGCTCATGAAAACGTGGAGGTAAACGTCTATATTTCTTTCTCATTCACTATTTTTCGTAAATTTACCACCCAACATAATCTTTCTTTGTTCAAAGTCCCAAAACGCCAATTTTATTTTAGTTCAAATTAAAATGTTCACTTTTCACCCTTTGCAATAAAAACTGACCCCGATCAGAGACTGGACCACCAATATTGATTAAACAATCTTCCCCAAAGGGTCTCCCTGACGTACCGCGTCAAATCTGCGCACAAGGTGAAACTGACGGACAAACAGCTGCTCCAGTGGATGGTGCCCATCCTCCTGGTCATGCTGATCTACCTGGGGACCTGGACGCTTTCGGACACGCCAACCGCTGAGGAGATAATGGATAACGATAGCCTAAGGTTCAAGCAATGCACATATAACTGGTGGGATCATAGCTTGGCTATAGGTAGGTTAGATTTTGAGTGGCTTGAGTTTCTCTGCGGAATATTGTTCAGAAACGTGTTATAAACAAATAAAAAAATCGACTCGAGACTAGTTGGGAAACTTTGTTAAAGCAATGGTCAAAATTATGGAAAAGTAGTTTTTCGACTGGCGTAAAAAAACTGTTATTCATAGAGAAAAAAAGGTTTATACAAAAAAGATAGGTATTAAATAAATCTATGAAATAAGACAAGTCCGATTAAATTCCGATAATTTGTTTATGCGCAAGAGCTCAAAAATGGTCGAAATTGTCCGCTTTTTTCAATTGTTAATAATTAATGCAATTTTCATCGCAGACACTTGTAATTCAGGATTTTTGAAGCTCTTTGCACCCTTAATAAATGGTAAAAAATTCCGTCCGAAAACTTTATTAGTTTGGCGTTGGCGGAATTTGTTATCTAAGAAGATGCTATTTTCAATTCATTTTTCCCAAGCTCACAGGCGTTGTAGGGTTTCGATCATTAGTTGTTTTTGTACCTAAATAGTTGTATTGACATATGCATTTACTGATAATTTAATTTTTCAAATTTAATTTGTTTAAAAATGACTGAAAAAATGTTAATATTTATTACATCGTTAAGCGCGCATGCTAAGCCTCGCCTTCCCCACTCGTTCGCTAGACCAAGTAATAGAACGCATCGCCGCTATCTTCTTTTTCGAAATTAAATAGTTGAATTCACCTTAATGTTAATGTAGGACATGAAAATATAGCTCTTAATGTATACTCTCTCCAAATTTCGGCTCTTAATATTAATAATTAAGGTCACTGCGATTAAATAAAAAAAAATTATCTCAGCTTCTAATCAACTTACCACGATTTTTTTTTTAAATTCGAAGAAAACTAAAGTATAGAGGTTACTATTTTATTTTATAATAATTACTTATCTTAACAATTTAATAAATATTAACATTTTTCAGTCAATTTTAAACAAATTAAATTTGAAAAACTAAATTCTCAGTAAATGCCTATGTCAATACAACTATTTAGGTACAAAAACAACTAATGATCAAAACCCTACAACGCCTGTGAGCTTGGGAAAAATAAATTGAAAATAGCATCTTCTTAGATAACAAGATAAATTCTGCCAACGCCAAACCAATGAAGCTTTCGAGCTAAAATTTTACCACTTATTAAGGGTGTAAAAAGCCTCAAAAATCCTGAATTACAAGTGTCTGAGATGAAAATTGCATTAATTATTAGCAATTGAAAAAACGGCAATTTTCGACCATTTTTGAGCTCTTGTGCATAAACAAACTATCGGAATTTAATCGGACTTTTTTCACTTAATACCTACCTTTTTTGTATAAACTTTTTTTCGCTATGAATAATAGCTTTTTTACGTGAGTCAAAAAACCACTTTTCCATAACTTTGACCACTGTTAAAACAAAGTTTCCCAACTTGCCTCGAGTTGATTTTTTGATATTTTCGGTTTCCGAACAATATTCCGCAGAGAAACTTCTATTAGTATTTTTTCCCGAAACAGGCTCTTTCATGTCTATAATGACTGGGCTAGTTCTACTAAGTATTTTTATTGTTTTTCTTGGTTTTGTACTGTGTCAGTGTGTTTATCGAGTGTTTTTTTCTTCAAGTGGTTTATTATAGACGTACTCTTAACCATAACCAAACTTCCCTTGCGAAGCTACTTCGCTTACATGAAATTATCTTTAATACGCATGCTCAGTAACATTGACATAATTTTAATTTATTAATTACTATAAAAGACAATATTGTTCTGTAAATTTAAATATATAAATTCTATAATCCTTTTAGTTTGTCACTTGGGGTTTGAAACTTCTTAAATATTTCTAATATTGCCAGAATATCGCAATATTGAAGGTCATGACAAACAAGACATTTTTTGGCACTCCAAAGTACATAAGGTCGAAAATCGATGTTGCCTATTATTTGGCGTATGTGACGTCATATACAGGGTGGCCAAATGAAAACGAAACAGAGACATTTTCAGAACTGCGTCAAGATTGTAGAAAAACGCTCAGACCCGTCGATTTTAGATTAAAAGGGGACATTCTTTGCAGGTATTTTTGACTCCGCCACTTTCACCCCCAAGCAAGGGTAAGCATCACCCCAAAATATTTAAATGGCATTGGGGGTTGAGTAATATTTCTTTTGAAAGCTCTTACAATTCTCTTTACAACAGTCTTTAAATTTTATAATTCCGCCCAATACTTATTAAGAATTTTGATTTTAAAGTTGAAACTTATGTACAAACAATTAATTAGTAACGGTAAAAATGTCAGTCATTCGAGTTAAGTACGCCAAT
>NW_019416273.1:946056-946510 GCF_000390285.2 Anoplophora glabripennis | reverse complement strand
ATGAAGTCGCTTCATCAAGAAATTGGTCAAGTGTAATGCACCAAATCAGCTGTCAAATAACTTCATCAATTTATTCATCAAGTTCTTGACGAATTAGAGCATGTTCTAATTTTCGTCAATTTCTTCGTGAAGTTCGGAAGTACCAACCCAACAGATTTCCAGCCTCAGATCAGTAATGAGGTTATTTTATTGGAATATGTAAATAATTGTGTGGCGTCGTGTTAGTTTTGCATTGTTTTTACTGATTTGTTATTTACAAAAATTAATATTTATATAATATGTGTCAGAACGGTACCGCTGTTGTATCACTACAATTATGAGTGGAAAGGTGACATTTTTGAAATTTATTTGCTTTTTTGATTCATTGGTAAAACTGATTCATACGTCAAAAAACTTGACAAAGTCTGTAGCAGTGTAAAACCACACTGTTTACCGATAAATTCGTGAATTAATT
>NW_019416273.1:941710-946043 GCF_000390285.2 Anoplophora glabripennis | reverse complement strand
TTACAAAAACTAATATTTATATAATATGTGTCAGAACGGTACCGCTGTTGTATCACTACAATTATGAGTGGAAAGGTGACATTTTTGAAATTTAATTGCTTTGATTCATTGGTAGAACTGATTCGTACGTCAAAAAACTTGACAAAGCCTGTAGCAGTGTAAAACCACACTGTTTACCAATAAATTCGTGAATTAATTAATGAAGAACTTCGTCAATTTATTGATGAATAAATTGTCAATGTAAAACAGCTTTTAGCGATATAGAAAACATTTTGTACAAATTTAAATCAATTTTGATCACCTTTAGGGAATTTACTAAAACCTAGCAATGTTTCAAAGATGGATTAGTCTACAATGTAAAAATCGTATCTCGAATACAAGGTGTTCCTAAATAAGTGTAGCAACAGAAAACTGTAAATTCCTCTTGAAAAAAGAATTTTTTTTTCCTCTTCCATTTTTCTCTCCGGGCTTTCAAGATATACGGTGTCAAAACGTTTGCCAATATCTTAGGAACATATTTTTGAACAGTTTTTGTAAATTTTACTCGCCAAATTGATATTTCGTTAAAATTGTTAATTATTACTACATACCTATTTTTTGAATTACAAAAGATTTTCAAAACGTTAGCAAAATGTGTGTTTTTGTTAATAAAAAATCATTTTTCTTGAAAACAGTTGACTTTAGAGCAATGAACCAAGAGAATTATTTTTGTGTAAAATTCATTGACGCTTCAGAATTGGCTGTCAAATGTCAATTTTTTCAGTGGCGGAAAAGTTAGGGGGGGGGAACCTTTACGATACCTTAAAATCTCCACCACTGGCACGTCCAATGAATTCGAGAAGGGCGCAAAAAATAGCTATTAATATTCGTCATGTGTGCACAAAAGTTCAGTCCTGTAGTTCAAACGGTTCCTAAGATATTGGCAAAAAACTAAAAAAAAAAATTAAAGTTGTGACATCGTGTATCTCGAAAACAAAAGCCCGGAAAGAAAAACGGAAGAGGAAAATAATGTTTCTTTTTTCAAGAGGAACTTACAGTTTTCTGTTGCGACACTTATTTAGGAACACCCTGTATAATAAACAAACAAACCTTCGAAGATTTTTACCACCAACGCCTATTTCATTTGATTTTAAGCAATAGTCCACAGAGTCTTTTATTACATTTATTTTTTTCACTTACGAACTTTTCTCTGTAGCGACATCTATTCATTTTATTTTTACCGTATTCAAAAAATCACCTTGTATATTTTTCGGTAAACCACGGTATTTTCTACATTTTTCATAAGAAAAACGCCAGTACAGTAATTTTTTCTCATAAAAATGTATATTTTTAAACCAGTCGCTTGTCTGTCGAGCGAAATATAAAAAATAATCTCTTTTCCAGCCTGTTCATATTCCCCCGGGCTGGCCCAGACATTAAGTACCTGTTGGGGTTCATAAGGACGCAGCTTTCCACCAGCACGACAATCGCTCTCGTTTTCGGCCCAAAAGTAAGTCGTTAATTCCCTAAATTTAAACTGTGTAGGACTCATAAAGTCGAATTGAGTCGTCTCTAAAGAACCGTGATGAAAACCGAAGAAAGTAATTACTGGAAAAATTTAAGCTTATAACTGAAATTCACTCTCTGCCGCCTGATTTGTAATTAAAATTTGTAGTGCGTTTAAATTTCCAAAACAAAACAAAAACACATCAAATCTGCAAACTAGATTATTATGAAATCACTGAGAAAATTTAAAGATACGAAGTTGTGTTAATAAAATAACACCCAAAAATTGAGGTAAGGTGAAAGGTTTAATTTCGAAATTATCCAACAGATCTCACTTTTTCTTGTCCGATTGACAAGAGTATACGAGGGTGATCTGAAAAGTTTCCGACCTAACAAAGATACAAGACATTTTTTCAGATTTTNTGGAATAAACCATAGTGTTTAATTTTCAAAAACACAATTAAATAAACTACCAACCAACGTTTCCAAATAATAGTAGAACATAGTTTGGAATCCACTAATTTTACGTTCATTGTGTGTGTATAGCATTCATTTCTGTTTTTTACAGTTGTGTTTTTTTACGAGTTATAAAAAATCGCCAAAAACCAATGTATCGCAAGAAATACTAAATTATACCATTGGCGTACTTAACTCAAATGACTGACATTTTTACCGTTACTAACTGTATGTACATAAGTTTCAACTTTAAAATCAAAATTCTTAATAAGTATTGGGCGGAACTATAAAATTTAAAGTCTGTTGTAAAGAAAATTGTAAGAGCTTTCAAAAGAAATATTACTCAACCCCCAATGCCGTTTAAATATTTTGGGGTGATGCTTACCCTTGCTTGGGGGTGAAAGTGGCGGAGTCAAAAATACCAGCAAAGAATGTCCCCCTTTAATTTAAGGGTCTAAGCGTACTTCTACAATATTGACGCATTTCTTGAAAATGGCTCTGTTTCGTTTTCATTTGGCCACCTTGTATAAGGTCTATTAAGAGTCGTCTTTTATCCTCCAAAGGAATCGCGTATTTCCTTCAACCTGACACTTGACGGACAGCCGCCATTCTTCAGTATTCAGTACAGAAACGTCTATTTAATTTCAGGGGAGGTCCTGTTCCTCGCCTGGGGCATCAGGGTCTGCTACAATGTCAGGAACGCGGAGTCCCTCTACAACGAGGCCAGGCTAATCACTTACGCCATTTACAACATCGCCATCGTGAACATCATGATGATAGCCTTCCAGTAAGTACTGACACCGACTGAAATACCTACAGCCCACGCGTCGCCTAGGTCACATAGTTCTAAAAAACACTTAGCGATGTAGAAGAATGTCGTTCAATTTCAAAACATTTTGTACAAAGAATCAATTTTGATCCCCTTTTATTTACAAGGGAATTTACTAGAACCTAGCAATGTTTCTAAGATGGATTAGTGTACAATGTAAAAATCGTATCTACAGGATGTTCCTAAATAAGTGTCGCAACGGAAAACTGTAAATTCTTCTTAAAAAAAGAAACATTTTTTTTCTCTACCATTTTTCTCTCCGCGCTTTCAAGATAGACTGTGTCAAAACTTTATTTTTTTTTTAGTTTTTTGCCAATATCAAGAACGTATTTTTGAACAGTTTTTGTAAATTTTATTCGCCTAATTGATAAAAAAAAGTTAAAATCCTATCTGTTGTTAAATTTCGTTAAAATTGTTAATTATTACTTACTACCTATTTTTTGAATTACTAAAGATTTTCAAAACGTTAGCAAAATGTTTGTTTTTGTTCATAAAAAGTCATTTTTCTTGAAAACGGTTGACTTTAAAGCAATGAACCAAGAGAACTCTTTTTGTGTAAAATTCACTGGCGCTTCAGAATTTGCTGTCAAATGTCAATTTGTCCAGTGGTGTAAAAGTTAGGGAGGAAAAACCCTTACAATACCTTCAAATCTCTACCACTGGCACGTCCAATGAATTCGAGAAGAGTGCGAAAAAGTAGCTATTAATAGTGGTAATGTGTGTACAAAAGCTCAGTCCTGTAATTCAAACGGTTCCTAAGATATTGGCAAAAAACTAAAAAAAAAATAGTTTTGACACCGTGTGTGGCTGCACATGTTGCAAGTGACCCATTTTTAAGCATTACGTCAAAAGCGCCGCCGGACGCACCACAGGGTTCCCGGAAGACGACCCCGGCAGAGTGCCGCCAAGGACCAGGGACTTCTGCCAGCGACCAGATGCGTACCCATATACCTACGACCGACTCCACACACAGGGACTCTCCAACGAACGCTCACCCCGTCAACACGTCTTTTCCTATACAAGTTTTCTATACATTAGTTTTCAATAAAATTCTTTATTATTACCGCTGAAAGAGCGTTTTATTCCTGCTGTACAGCGAAAGCAACCCTCACCGTGTATCTCGTAAACGAAAGCCCGGAAAGAAAAATGGAAGAGGGAAAGAATGATTCTTTTTTCAAGAGGAATTTACGGTTTTCTGTTACGAGACTTATTTAGGAACGCCTGTATATTGAACAAACCTTCGAAGATTTTTACCAATAACGCCTATTTCATATGATTTTAAGCAAATAGTCCATAGACTGTGCGTCCATAGAGACTTTTATTACCTACATTTACACCAGGAAAATTAGCGAAAATAAAAGAGAAACTCGAAAAAAGTCCTATCCGCTAAATTATTGTAAAATTGTCTAAAGGAACATAATACAAGACATCTCTCGTCTCGTGAGTCAAAAACTTTTATTAGCTAACTTTTCTATTTAAACAAATAAGTGAGGAAAACAGTTTTTTCACTTTGCAGGGAAAACCATCAATTTTAGCGAAAAGTGACTCTCAGACAGCTTATAG
>NW_019416273.1:873292-934057 GCF_000390285.2 Anoplophora glabripennis | reverse complement strand
CACTTTAATTCGGCGGTCGTCTAGCACCATTTGGTGAACTTTGGCGATGTTTTCGTCGGTAGTTGCAGTTTTTGGACGTCCCGAACGTTCATCGTCTCCCAAGCTCTTACGGCTACGTTTAAATTCAGCTGCCCAAAATTTCACTGTGGTAAATGATGGTGCAGAGTCCCCATACACAGAATCCAACACATCTTTGATTTGCGTAGGCGTATTGCCTTTCAAAAACAAATATTTAATGACAGCTCGATGCTCGATTTTGTCCATTTTCATAAAAACACTCACATCAACTCACTCAAACGACTGTTACATAACAACTGCGCGTCCAAAATGGCTGAAACTTTGGTGAGTAACTGTCAACAGATGAACAATGAAATTCGCTAGCTTTTATTTACGAGTGCTGCCATCTTCATGTTAAGGTCGGAAACTTTTCAGACCACCCTCGTATATCAAGCTACAAAATGGTGTATAAACTTCAAAAATAATCATACTTCTTTAAATGTTCAAAAAGTTTTTTTTTCATCTACTTTTAAAATACTATACAGGGTGTTTTTGAAATAAATGTGTTTCTTTTATTTTCAAAAAGTTTTAGTGATAGTTCATGTAATAAACGTGCTAGCAATAGTAAAAGTTAAGCAACTTCTGTTTTCGAGAAAATTAATTAAGAAAATGAACCATAAATGTAAGCTGACCCTGTGCACCTTGTGCACGTGCGTTGTATGTTGCAGTATTACTTAGCCAGCGTATAAAATATTTATTGATCAAGAACCAGCAAACATGATGTTAATGTACGGATGATGTCAGTGTCACAATTTAAATGAGGTTCGTCGTTTTGCCTATTTGCACGTATGTGTACTAATTTAAACCGTCTTTTGGAAGTATGTTTATTAGCACATGGAAACAACTTTGAATAATTTTTGTGCAGCATATCGTCTATTGGTAAGTAATTCGTGTATTCTTTTAATTTTTGTGTTACTTTTAAACGGGATTTGAATAAATTCCAGCATTTTCGAACACAAAACTTAAACAGTGAAAATCGCCATCAGCGCTTTCGCACTGAGGCGCGCGGCAGCTTCGATATCAAAGGTACAGCTAGCTGCCGCACCAGAGACGGCTTTAAATTTGTTTAAACCTTCATGTGATTTTTTTTCAATTTAAAACGTACCCAACCATCGGATGCTTAATAAAAGTTGCTTATTTTCGTGGCCTCTGTCACCATTTTCAAGGAACGCACTTATTTCAGAAACACCCTGTCTTTTTCACCGAAATAATCACCATACTTACTTGAATTCAAGTTAAAAAAGACTGTTTTATAAATAAATTTTGTTTATATATTCTATTAATATTNCCACGTTTAAATTCAGCTACCCAAAATTTCACTGTGGTAAATGATGGTGCAGAGTCCCCATACACAGAATCCAACTCATCTTTGATTTGCGTAGGCGTATTGCCTTTCAAAAACAAATATTTAATGACAGCCCGATACTCGATTTTGTTCATTTTCATAAAAACACATCAACTCACTCAAACGACTGTTACATAACAAGTGCGCGTCCAAAATGGCTGAAACTTTGGTGACTAACTGTCAACAGATGAACAACGAAATTCACTAGCTTTTATTTACGAGTGCTGCCATCTTCATGTTGAGGTCGGAAACTTTTCAGACCACCCTCGTATATCAAGCTACAAAATGGTGTATAAACTTCAAAAATAAACATACTTCTTTAGGAGATGTTCAAAAAGTTGTTTTTTTTTCATCTACTTTTATATAATACTATACAGGGTGTTTCGGGAATAAATGTGTTTCTTGACAAGGGCACGAAAATGAGCAATTAAAGACAGGATTCAACTTTTATTTTAACGTGCTAACAACAGTAAAAGTTAAGCAACTTCTGTTTTCGAGAAAATTAATTAAGAAAATTAACCATAAATGTAAGCTGACCCTGTGCATCTTGTGCACGTGCGTTGTATGTTGCAGTATTACTTAGCCAGCGTATAAAATATTTTCTGATCAATAACTAACAAACATGATGTTAATGTACGGTAATGCTTAATAAAAGTTGCTTATTTTCGTGGCCTCTATCACCATTTTCAAGTAACGCACTTATTTCAGAAACACCCTGTCTTTTTCACCGTAATAATTACCATACTTACTTGAATTCAAGTTAAAAAAGACTGTTTTATAAATAAATTTTGTTTATATATTCTATTAAACTACAATAACCGGTGACGAACAAAATGCTAAGCTTCTATCAATTAAGAGAAATATTTATTTTAAAATGGTACATCGTTTAGGAAATATGCAATCAATTAAATGAAATAACAATACTCTTCTTCAACGTGCTGAAATCGTGAACAATTTTTTTAATGATAATTGTGTATATAGTATTCCATGGCCAGTCTATTCACCTGACCTTAACCCCATAGAGCATGTGTGGCACGTTATTAAAAACTCATTTATAACTCATCGTCAGTCACTACAGAGTATTGATCAGTTAGAGAAAGCTGGCAATAGTTGCTACAAGATACATATAATTAATAATTGTCATTTGTCACATAATCAATAACATGTGCTGGCGAAGCCAGGTGGTAATTACTGGTCCAAATTAATATTAATTACTTTGTTCTTGTATACAGGGTGTCCCAGAAATAAAGTTGTACATGCATTTAAATTACCAAAAGCATCAATTTATATTTTATTTTTTTATTTTTTCAATTTATTACTTTAACTAATAAGATCTGATAGAGAATTAAGTATTATACATTGACCATTGATGTTTATTCATTTATAAACACGTAATTTATTGACTTACAATTAGTGTAAATAATAAATCAGAGTATCAAACTGCTAGTCAATCATAAAGTGGAAGTTGTATTAGGTATGTATTTTATTTATCTTGAGAATTATCAAAATATATTAATTTTAAAACTGAATAATTCATTATGTGACTTACAGAGAAGTGATTTCCTATCAGTTTCATGAGATACCTAATTCAAATGTGTTAATAGCTAAAAGCCGGTTTTAAAGACAACAATTATATGTAAAAAAAAAACATAACTTACCTTCAAAACTTTTAATATCTAAAGTGCAACATTTTCAACGCAACTCTGTATATGGAATCTCAAATTCGAATTATCCAACTCTTCAAGAGTAGGTAACTCATCACCGACTTTATTTTCTCTTTAAAGAGGTTAGTTAAAATCAAACGGTGTCGTATCGAATATAGTTTTCCCATAAACTTACCTTAGTAAGTGAACTTGCTGAATATAATGAACAATAAATTAATAAAGAGATAACTATAGCTTTAATCTTTATTTAAACGTTTATCAACTAACTCCAACCTAAGTTTTAGAACTAACATTAACAAGCGTTGACGAGGTTGCTTATATTTTAACACAATATACATTACGGTTAGAGTGAAAAAAAGGGGAGATATTTTTATTTTTCATTTTACGAGAAAAATGCATTCTTGACTAAAATTTTTGCTTGTCTTTAAAATGTAGTTGGCATGGAGAACTTTCATCTTGCACGTACAGGGTGATCAGAAAATCGGTGAATATAAAAATCGTTCAAGAATAAACTGCCTTTGTTTTTAACAATACAGAAATATATTGTTAAGAAAAGTTGCTTGGAATTGAAATCTATATTATAATTTCAATTTGTGTATGAATCAGCGTACTTTGATAGAAACGCTCAGAAAAACATTTTTATTGTTCATTTTACGAGAAAAGGGCACTGTTGATTAAAATTTTTGCTCGTCTTTAAAATGCAATTGGAATGGAGAATAAAAAAGTTTGACAACTACCGTCATAATGAAAAGTTATAGGGCTTTTGAGTAATAGGGACGGTTTTTCTTAATATGCTTACGCTGCAGGAAAAACGATTTTTATATTTACCGATTTTCTGATCACCCTGTACATGCAAGATGAAAGTTCTCCATGCCACCGCATTTTAAAGACAAGCAAAAATTTTAATCAGGAATGCCCTTTTCTCGTAAAATGAAAAATAAAAATATTGTCCCTCTTTTCCACTCTAACCGTGGACATACTGTATATAAAATAATGGTGGTAGTGGTGTATTTATACAGAGTGTAACTTTAAACAAGGGTCATATTTATACGGATACTACTTTTGACTTTTAAAGACACATTAGTTTGTTTTTCAAATCCCAATATGATTTTTTATTTTTTTTTTGTTCTTTTTTTATTCTCCGCCACTTGACATGCTTGTGGAATCTCAAACATTCGCACACACCAGCCGCGAGCAAACACCAGTCGGGAGCCTGACATGCATAGTTGTCTAATCTATTCTTTCTCGATTCTAGACATTTTTCTTCAGAAAATTACGTATAAACCTAACAATGACGACACACAAACACACTACATTATATATACACAAGAAAATTAAACTATTTCTATTACATAATGTAATAAAATGAAGCGGACCGTTTGTTTTTTAAGCGCCTGGCGCCTTGTTGTCATATCACATCAGGTGTATTTATATTATGAAAAATATTTATAAACTAACACAAAGCTTTAGAAATACTTTATTAAAAATTTGAATTGGTTTTAAAAAATATTGTCTCTAACAGATTGGTAAGATTTTTTTTACGTTTTGTCGCGTATGCTTTATAAAAAAGCAAACATATGTTTATTATAAAACAAAATTAGCTTTACTTACAATTAGTAATTATACCTATACCCCCATACTAGCTAATATTTAAAAAATCATGCAAAAGATTTTAAGTTTAGAGAAAACTCGAAAATTTTTTTAATGACATTGACATAAAAACCGGGACTTTGTCACAAAATTATAAAATCATACCAAAACAATTCTGTAACAGAATTGTTTCCCATCGCAATTTTGCTGTCTGCCACATCATCAAACTCATACAGATGGTTTAAAAAGGCACAGCAGGCAACACTGATAAGTGCGCACATACAACCTCATTCGGGTGCTGCCCAGTAGCGGCGTAGACACCAGTTAGTTCAGGTAAAAAAAACTAATTAAAACTCAACTATTTATTTTATATAAAAAATAATAATTTCACGTTAGTATTCTGAGGAACACGTACCCCTAAAAAACTGACCCCCGTTTAAAGTTACACCCTGTATAGTGGGCAGTATTTCACACTCTAAGTAGTTGGAATTATTGGTACTTCCTCTCTAATCCGATTTGATTTCGTTCATCCTAAAACCGATTTTTCGTCCCCGATCTAGGTCATAAGGGTGTTGAAGGGTCAGGGCGATCAGTGGGACAACAGGGCCAGATCCAGGGGCGTGACGGCTTCTTTTTCCCTCAACGGGATCGGGCTTGTCCCGGAGGAGGCCCCGGATTTGTACCAGGAGAACGAGGAGTTAAAGGTGAGCTCATGACATGCAAATAGACACTTTAAGAGACTTGATTACATCCTGAATATCTCCAAAAAAAACTAGTAGTCGCAAAGAAAGTTGCAGTTACATAAAATATTTAGAATTAGTTGTATTTTGCTTATTTTCCAGACATTTTGAAAATGTACCCAAGAAACAAATTTGCTTCGGACTGTCGCACATTCTACATTGTTTCATATAGACATATCCTTTTATTGGCTATTTTTATACATATATGAACAAAGCAAGCGCAGTGATTTACGTGACCTTAACGCTTATAACACTTTGTATCAACCTAGCATTAAAGACATGTTTCAAATTATTAATTAAATTGGTTTTGTTGTTTTACCAATTTTTTTAATAATCTGCTCTATCTTTGCAGGAGGAAATCCAGAAGCTGGCGGCCCAAATAGAGTTCATGAAGATAGTCCATATGGAAATGAACAACAGACACGTGAAGCCAAAGTCTGGCGGTTATTTTACGACTCTAAACGCCCCAACTGTTGTCCACAGTCCTCTTACCAAGCAAGGCTGCATCTTGAGTCAGAGCAAACCGCCAGAGGAACTGTGACACCCTCTGAAGGGGGGTTGCGAGGAATGGTTTCGGTTGAGCTTACGCAACAGGGATAGTTTGAAGGAAAGTAGAACACCGGTATTTGTGTAATTTTTAATGGTTGTTATAAAAAATAGTTCTAGTCGCAACTCTTGATTTAGAAATGGAATTTTTGCTTCGTATGAAGGCATTTGAATATTGCTCAACTTTAAAGCATTTCTCACAACCGGTATTATAAAATATACTAAAAATTTTATCCATAATATGGTGCAAATTATTTTTATAAAAGACGATTTTTATTAAATTTGATTACATTTTGGTTTTTCCAAATGTAGGTATATGAAGAATAAAATATATAGGACATATTGATAATTAAATTCGATTTAATTTTTATATGAAGCACTCAAATTATTCTTCAAAAATTTAGTAAAAGCCAAAAAATAAAACCAAATTGATTCGATTGTTAATTTAAATATAGTGTGTAACATAATCGCATGTCAACCATAAAGGAGTGTTGTCCTCATGAAAATTTAAGAATATTTTCCTCTTGTTTTTGATCTATTGTGTCTTAGATTTTTAAAAAACGTTATATCTGTAAATATATTTAGAACAAACGAAGATATTGAAGCAAAATTAAATGTGCACAATACATGAATAAGATGGCATTAATGGTTGGTTTATAAAAAAGTATTAGTCCTAACTTAGCCGTAACTTAACCTTAATCTTAGTCCTAAAAAGTTAAATGTACAGAATGTAATGTATCGGTTTATAAAAATCCCTAGTCGTAAGGAGGTCTTAAGACATGACCTTGAAAGTTCGCATCTTTTAATTTTTCTAGGATTAAGACTAAGATCTGAGAAGTGCGCATGCACAAGTATTGTATTTCGTAGCATAGTGGGCTCCTGTCTTTGTCTATGGTGGTCGCCAATACGCCATTACCATAGTAATAGGTTATATTTTTCTTTTCACTCACCAACAAAACAAATAAAATAACTATCACAGAATAATAAACAAGTATTATGCTGTGATATTACTAGCCATGCGCGTAGTCGAATCGCTCATTGGTTAATCTTAATAAAATTAGGACCACACATTGTTTTTATAAACGTGTACCTATTCTTAGAACTAATACTAAGATTAGTGTAAAGGTTAATACTAAGACTAAGACTAAGTTAGGACTAATACTTTTTTATAAACCAACCATAAATGAGAAAAAATTAAGTCTTGGCTCAAACTAGTAACGTAGTTATGAGAGGTTAACCAAACTACTGGAAAAAATTGTTTTGAGCTGTGACTAAGTTTTTTTACCTTATTTTAAATATTAAAGCTGATTTAAATAAATTCAAAATATTTTCTTAAAAATTCTGTCGAGTCAAACAAAATAAAATTACTTGATAGAAAAACAAAGATTATATTATGGAAAACAACTAAGCTACGAGGTGCGTACTCTATCTAGCACTAACTAACGACACTTATGGTTGGTTTATAAAAAAGTATTAGTCCTAACTTAGTCTTAGTCTTAGTATTAACCTTTACACTAATCTTAGTATTAGTCCTAAGAATAGGTACACGTTTATAAAAACAATGTGTGGTCCTAATTTTATTAAGATTAACCAATGAGCGATTCGACTACGCGCATCGCTAGTAATATCACAGCATAATACTTGTTTATTATTCTGTGGTAATGTCATTTTATTTGTTTTGTTGGTGAGTGAAAAGAAAAATATAACCTTTTACTATGGTAATGGCGTATTGGCGACCACCATAGACAAAGACAGGAGGTCACTATGCTACGAAATGCAATACTTGTGCATGCGCACTTCTCAAATCTTAGTCTTAATCCTAGAAAAATTAAAAGATGCGAACTTTCAAGGTCATGTCTTAAGACCTCCTTACGACTAGGGATTTTTATAAACCGATACATTACTTTCTGTACATTTAACTTATTAGGACTAAGATTAAGGTTAATACTAAGACTAATACTTTTTTATAAACCAACCATTAGAGTGTATATAACCTCAAATTTATAAATCTTAACCTAAAACAAACACACTCAATTTTTTCTAAACCTGCGAGTATAAATCCATAAAAATGGTACTTTTGAGTGTGCAACCAATATTTTTGCATAATTTTAACTAAAATTCATAGGAAGTTGACCAGGAAACCTGAAAACCTAACCTCAAATCCAAAATAATGAAGTAAAAAACCCACTAAAACAATATATTTTCTTCAACAAAGAATACGATTGTTTCAAAAAGACATTCTGCAATATATGTTTGTGCATACCTAAAACTTAAATCCATAAAACGTAACCTTAAAGAACTAGAATCTAACCTCAAATGTTTAAAATTTAAGCTAAAAATAAAAAAAACAAACAAACCAATATTTTTAGCTTCAAACATTTGAGATTAGTTTAAATAACAAAATGGATTTCATAGGTCTAATGACCCTTAGAGCGTACTATATATAATCAGTTACTATAACAAGATAGTCACTGATATAATTCAATAAACAAAGAAATCTAAATAAAAAATTTAGCTAAATTTGGAACGAATACATTGAATATGAATTTTTCGAGACAAAACGTCTGAACCTGGTTTGCGAGTCATGAAGGCTTGCAAAAAATGTAAAATTTCGAGTCCTACTTAAAAAAAACGAAGTTGATGATGGTCCTGGAGAGACGAAACGTTACATACAAAGATTGATTAATGCCAATTGATAGAGAACAAAAAGTTGCCATGAGAAAGTGTTCTTTTTTCTACATCACCTCAAACAAGGCTAAAATGAAACAAACGGATTTAAAAAATTTCGGTTTTTTCCAAACATTTCGAAACCTAATCATGTTAGCCTTGATTTTTAAGAGGCATAATGTTGGTGCCCTGATTATGCCCCCACAATTTGATTTCATTTGATAAGATTTTTAGGAAGTTTTTTTGAATTTGTTTGAAATAGCTCAGTGCCTATCTTTAAAATAAAATAAAAATTCAACACTTAATAATAAAAAACATACATAGAGAAGAGTTTTTTTTCTCGCATGTACTAAGATTACAAAATTTGACAAATTTCTTTATATAAAAATATATTCTTAAATTTTGATAAGGAAAACGCCCCTTCTGTTGTTGGATAATCGAACTTGAAACTATACAAATCACTTCAAATTTTCAATAGATGTTATAAAATCTGTTAGGTTGTCGAAGAAAGTACAAATTTTGTTTCAATATTAGAAAAAATGATGTAATAAGATGTCAATATGCAAGTTTAAGCGTTATACATACATATACAGGTGGTAAAAAGTGTATCGGTCCCCAAAATGAATTAAAAATTTGCTCTTAAAGACAATAATAAGTAAGGAGCACCTCCAAATTCAAACAAAAATAGGCAAAATATATAGCTTCTTAGTCGATACTTTTACCACCGTGTATGTCAGACTCTTACAATGTTGAGTGTATAAAAAATCTCTGACTGATTTTTATATAGATGTTTAGCTATGTGCTTCAAAGTGTGATAAAAGAACTAGGCGTTTACTAGAGAAATATAGTTAATTGTAAAATAGCATACAACTTGACAAAATGTTTGGTGTGGATAAATGTTGAATTTAAAATGTCAATACATAAAGTAAGCAGTTTATTTTCGCAGCTGTTTGAAAAGTTGTAGTGTACGGTAAGCTATGAAATTATCACCACCACAAATTTTCACACTCGTTGAATATGTTACATATAAACTCCATTACTGTTGAAATAATATTTTTTTAAAAGCAATTATTAATATACGGACATCTTTAAATGCAAATTAAGTGTTTATATATGAGAATTAAAGATATATTTTTCCCATACATACCCCAATACTATTTTAAAACAGTTTTTTGTGTTTTTTTTTATCGTATTTATGGGATATCTAAAACCTTATTTGTGATAGCTAATAAGACATAGTCGGTGAATTCGACAATACTCGTTTTCAAAATTTTGCTGAGTACTAGGAATTACTATAGGAAATAAAATAAAATAGTTAGATCTGTTTCCCGTCACGACAGTTATTAAATTTATATTATTCTCCTTGCTCATTGATTTAAAAAAAGTTCAATGGCATTTGTAACGGATACTGTCTCAGAGACATCACAGGTTATCTAAATTCATGAAAATCAGAGTTTGAAAAAAGTTGACTAAATGTGAAATAATTAAAATCTGCATTGAAACAAATTATTTTCATTTCGCTTTATTGAAATATGTAACGATATATCTATATACTACTACGTATCTTAACTTATAGTTATAAGAAAAATGTAAGGTAGTGTTACTTACGTATATACCTGGTAAATACTGAGTGTTCTGTAGGAAATAGGCTAAATTTAAATGTCAATATTAATAATTAAAAACATACCTAGGACATATCTGAAACACGAAATACAAGTTTTGAGCCCTCCAAATGAAATTTATAAATAAGTTTTTATGAATTTCTACAACAGTTTTGTGTTTCAGATATATTAGATAGTAGGAAGTTTATAAAATTAAGAGAGAATACTCTACTGCGTAAATAAAATATTTATAAAGAAATGCTTCGTATCAAAACAATTTTTTTCCAATGTATGTGATTGTTTATAGGATAAGATAATTATTGGTTTATTAATTTCAGTTTCTATTCCAATTTTGAATACATTCCCTTTTACACATGTAACATTACCCGTTACAAATGCCATTGAATATTTTAAAACTGTTTATTAATGGTAATAAATTTCCCTTTTATATAAAGACTTTTTTGGTATAAGTTCAACTTTCCCTGAGAGATGTATTATATATTCGTATAAAAAAATGTTAAATAAATGTGTTTATAAAAAGACTACAATTATTTTCCTCACCTACATATAGCTGAAGACCATATTTTAATTTCTTTTAATTTACAATTATTGTGTACCTCTTGCAGTTTTAGTGAAGAATATTTTTTTTTTTAATTTTTATTCATGTACAAGTTAAATGTGATTTTAGAATAACGTAAAAAAATTTATTTAAAAATAAAATTATAAATATAATTAATACAAGTGGACCACACATTCATATTATCGTGACTCGAACACTCCTCATTTTAGTGAGACAGGTATACTTTTCCAGGCCATTAACTGAAAGATACAACACTGGGATCGAAAGACCCAGTGAAAGGCGATCCTTCAGCGTTCCACGCCTTCTTCAATTTTTCCTGAACAATAATTTCTTCTGAAGTCGGCAAACCAAGTCGTTTTCTTTCTTGGTTCCACTGCAACTCCTCAATCTTTGCTTGAGCCTCTTCTGGTAAATCTTCATAAGGTCTGGTACAGTCTATTTTAGAAATGTCCATTTCTGGCTCAGATTTAATTAAGCAGTTCCACCACACGTCCTGACATTTATCTAGGTGAATTTCCACTTTTCTTCCATCTAACGACCAAATCATATCATTCGCTTTACATTTTTGACATAAATCACCATCAAGCAAATAAGTACCATCGTTTAATTTCACTGAAATTTGGTTAGGTGTTATGGTAACATCCAAGTCTTTTTTGGTAACATTCTCAGGGACTAATACTACAATATTAACTTCCAAAATTGTCTGCGACCAACAATAATTGTCGTGTACAGCTCCGTTATAAAATTCTGATTTACTAAATGTATCATGTGGTTTAGTCTCCGAAATATACAAGTCATCAGTGGTAGATGTTACTTCGTTCATTTCTTCTGAATTTGTTACAACAGTTTCTTCTGTAGCAGTAGGAATGTCAATGTCATTATAAACAGCTTCAGTCGGCTGAGGTTTGCATTTATAAAATGTGTGCCTCACTAGTTTTTCGGCTAATCCTTCAGGTAATCCAACGGCTGCATTTGGTTCATTAGCAACAATATAGAAGTCAGTTCTAAAAAAGTCTCATTAAATATCCCTTAATAAAAATTTCTCAACCACAACTACCTTCTCTGAAGGAACCCAAACACTTCAGCGAGGAAATTGGGTAGAGTTTTACACTCTTTTAGCATTTCAAATAACACATTATCGTGATTGCTGCTCGTGTCACACATTTTGATTGTCTCCTACACAAAAATTTTACCACTGTTACCTAGTTACCACTTTTGCAATTGCAACAGTTAACCTCGAACATCGAACACTCTAGAAAACAAACAACATAACCTTTAATTTTTAGAACTTATGAACTACAAGACCACTAGAACTACTGGTTTGAAGAGCAAAATGTCAACTAATCAAAATTTCATTAAATATTGGGCGTATTCCACCATATTATTTAATGTTACTATAACTGCTCTCTTATAGGCTTTCTGTTTGTCAAAATTTATAACCATAAAACATCACAGAATATCGAGTTATTAGGTTACAAGTTAGGAACTCAAATTTTCTGCGTGCTTCTAATTGCTATTACTTTTAGTAAAACGAAAGCAGCTCACATCGTAAGATTCGTAAGCGCCATTGGAATTGGAAAACGCCATTAAATGCAATTGAGTTATGATCGTGAAAGAGGGAAATTCAAATGACAGTTTGTATTTTAATGAAAATTTAAACAGAATATTTAATTTTATCATAATGTAAAACGTGTGTTAATTGAAAAAAATATAAGGAACAGTATAAGATATGAATTTAAATCAAAAGCAGTCCTTAAATATGAAACAACCAAAGAGAGGACCACATTTGAAGTTTGATTTGCAGTTCCATGTCAAAGGTTAGATTGGGACAGGCACCGGATTCAATGATAATAAATAATCCGTTTAAGAATATATAAAGAAACATTAGCCATTCTGTTACGTTCCTCGAAGAGTAAAATTTGACAACAAATAGGGTATAGATAAAGATAATATTTACTTATTTAGATATAATTTACATATAAATTATGAGTCGTTTAAGGAAAACTTTTTGGATTTTCATATTAATTTTCTTCACAAAAGTTTATTCAGAAACTGAAGAAGACCATGGAGTCAAATACGCCGACAAATGTGAAGGTAAGTTGAGATTGGAATGTGAAAAACGAAAAAAGAAAAATTGTTAGGCTTTGAGGTTATTATTTTATCATAATTTAACTATCCGGTTTCAATTATTGAAATCTTTTTAGTAGTTTACGAAAATTTGTCCCGAATATTTCAATTACCATCTCTAACCTCGTTATTTTTATAGTTTTAGACACGGTATGTTTAGATCACAAATTAATCTTTGTAAACCTTATTTGTAATCACATTAATGTTACTTTCAGTATGCAAGATATTGGCTACAGAGCTTCAAGGCCGCTTGGAAGAAACAGGCAAGACGAACGAAGTTATAGAGACAGGTTACGCCGTTGACGATGTGAAACCGAAAAAGAAAAAAGAGTACAGAAAATCGGAGCTACGTCTTGTTGAATCTCTAGAAGGAGTTTGTGACAGAATTTTGCAATACAATATACATAAGGAAAGACAGGACAGTACCAGGTTCGCTAAGGGCATGAGTCAGACGTTTCAGACGCTACATGGCTTGGTTGATAAAGGGGTTAAAGTTGAACTCGGCATCCCCTATGAGTTATGGGACAAGCCGAGTGCCGAGATCACCAATATGAAAACACAGGTAAAATCTTTCCCTTACGTTATCACAAATGTTTATCAAACTCTTTTACTTTCAGTGCGAGACCCTCCTCGAACAGAATGAAGGGGATATAGAAGATTGGTACTTCCACCACCAAGGCAAAGAGTCCTTGAAAAAATATTTATGCGAGGATCGGGCACTGAAAAATCAGGACTCTAAATGCTTGTATGAGCAGCTTAAGGGAGATAAAGGTAGTAAAAAACCTTCTAAAAAACAAGAATTGTGATTTCTTTTTTTATGAGAATCTCTTAGGACCTAAATCCATTTACGCCAAATTTAAAACTAATAAAAAACTGTTCAGATCATTAAATTTTATATTGTTTATTAATCGCCAAAATTTAGTAGTTTAAATCAGTCAATTTTAAAGGATGTGGGAAATGTTAATATTGCTATTTGTTCCGTAATCTTTAGGATAGACAATTTGAGTGTGACTAGAAATATGAAAGTAAACTACAATTTGTACGCTATGTATTAAATAAAACTACAAAAATAGTTGGTCTGTTAGCTGTTTTGTTTTTCCTGTTCCCTCTGCGCTTTAGTCTTCCACACAGGCTTCACTTTTCCTCTCAACTCCCTCATCCTTTTCATTTCCTCTTGGAAGTCTGCGTGTTCGTCTCTGTACAAGCCGTAATACCTGAGTTTCATCATTAACTTTCCAGTTTCTACGTGCCTCGGGTAATACGAATGAACTTCTTTCCTTAAATTCAACGGTTGCTCGCTGAACAGTTTCACAACTTTCATAGATTTAGATGATGTAGGACGAGCCACCTCGCCAAAGATTCTGTTGCTTAACCGGTTCATCCGTCGGGCATATTCCGTAGTTTGTTTAGCTAAATCTATGTATTTGACATATTTACTCATTTTTTTTTAGAAATTAATGTCGCAGAAACACAAATTTGAATATCACATAACCTTCAATTCCAGTGAAAGTGAGGTTGAGGTTAGATTTTGGCCACGGCCCTAGAGTCTAGCTACCAACTGCAGATTCAATTCTGTGCTACCAACCCCATAAACACAAAAATAATACCCATTGGAACGCCCAACTAATTGTAAGGCGCCAAATTTGAATTAACAAAATAACTGCACTTTTAAATTTGGCATAGAGAGATTTCTGGGAATGCTGAATTAGAGTATACTATTAAGTTCTAGATTTAAAAAAAATAATTTTTAAGAGTCGGCACCTTTTTTAATTTTAGAACCGGAAACTTGACTAAAATCGAATTTAGTTTTATTTAAAGATGTGCCGCGGCCATGTCAGCTGGACATGTCTATTGGACATGTCGTGAAAAGTGGACATGTCTTGAGAACACATTTCAAGATTGAAAATTTGTATGCGCATGCGCGAAATTATTTGTTGCATTCATAATTCTCGCAAAGAAATTTTGAGATTGGTACATGTAAAATTAAAGATATTTAGCCATTTTCTTGTAGTTCTGTTGGTAATTATTTAACTGAAACCATAGAAAACTTAATTTTAACACTATATTTTGGAGGCCATTAACAAAAGAAGAAGAACACTATATTTTCTTTGATTCTGACATTTTAAAAATATAACCTCTTTTATATGTCCATATTTTATTATTTTTGGTAAAGTTAACGATTAGTAAGTGGTAATCAGTCGATTCTTATTTTAATATTTAATACATAAATAGTTTATAAACGAAGTATGACCCCAAAATGAACAGTTTGAATATATTTTTTGAACTGAGTAAAAATCTTTATAAATAACCTGCCAAAAACAATTTTTAAGAATTTGGAAAAACATTTAAATAAGTATAGTGGCTGTCCGGAGAAAATTAGGAACCGGTTTATAAAGAAGTCTAAAGGTAGGTAATAAGTAAAATATATTGACACCATATTCTTTAGAATAAAAGTAATATTTTGCTTTGTGTACCCTCAAGCAGTGACCTGTGAAAACATCTAGTCACTCTTAGGTGCCTTATTAGATTCAAGGTCAAAAGTACTTTTCCCAACATATCCGGACATTTCATCGACACGTCTGTAACACACTTTTCCGAAAAGTGCCCATCTCTAGTTTTATTTAGTGGCTCCATAGAAACACGATGTGAACACAGTAAAGCAACGATAATTTTGGTAATTGTTTATTGACATTAAAACAAGGAAAAAGTATACTCAACACAATAATCATAGTAATAATAATAATACACGCAGGATCAACTAAATTTACGTGTAATCCGTGAAGTCTTCCATATGCCTCTTATTCCTGAAGCTAGGATCCTCTGTGGGGTACATACTCTCCTCTTTCTTCTGCTCCTGCAGAATTTTGTTGCGAATGTTTTTAATCTTCCTGAGACGCTCCAGCCAATTGGAAGCGTACGGATCGCTGGAACGGGTCTTCAACGACCTCACAACCAGAGACGCCAACTGCCAAGAAATAAAATATAGCTTAAGACTTTTTAGTGACGTTTTTAAAGCAACATCCTTACGTTTGCGTGTAGCGCTAGCTGCCTCGCTAAGATAGCCACGTTCTGGTCCGACACTATTTTCGGCTCGCTCAGTGCGATCAATTCCTTAAGTTCGTCCTTGACTTTCACCACCACCCGATTCGTGTTGTGGTCTAAGGGCTGGATGATGATGGCGGCGAAATTGAACTGGCCCTAACGAATAAAAGTATATTACGACGATTTTTAACTCACTTCGTTCACCTACCTTTATAGTGTTTATGTTGTACTCTTCCCCACTTTCGTTATAAACGATACTGACGTAGTTGTTCCCGATGTGTAACTTCTTGTTGTTGCAATTCGTGTCATATTCTTTGTTCGGCATCATGGTGGCAACGTGAAAAGTAACGCGGATGACGTCGTCTTGCCAGATGTACGCAAATTTTCCGTCCTCCCCGCTCTGATCTAAACCCCCAAGGAAAAACACCTAGAAACAAAAACGTTAAATAAAACCTTGAATTGGCATGGGATTTATACAAAAAAAAGTGAGACGTCAGTCGGACTGGCTAGATTTAAGCCCTTAAAAAAACCATAAAAAAACTAAATTTAATTTATAAAAAGTACCTAATAAACAAATAAATGAAGTGGGACTAAAAGTAACACACTCAACACACTATAAAAAATAATAAAACTAAGTTTATTTTTAAAAAGATCGGACCTGATATCTGACAATAACTGATTCATAAATTTAATACCCATGTAAAGTGGTGATTTTTCATATATAGTCCAAGCATTCTATAACGGCCTAATGTTAAATTTGCAGAAATTATTACCTGGACAAAAAAAATATGACCGTATAGGAAATTAAATTTTAAATTGTGTTTCGTGTTCTTTAAACTCGATCCAAAATGTCGAACATGGTTAAAAATAATCGCAAAGTTGCAAAAAACGGTTTTTCTAAAATAACTAAAAAAATATAGCACCGATCAAAAAATTTTAAATGGGAAAGTTGTAAGTTTTAAAAAGATCTATTGAATGATTTTTTGTAAGTATCGATTGCTTTGTTACTTTTCGAGATTTATCGAAAAAACCGTTAAAAATCTACTCTTTCCTCGTGTTCTATAACTTGTTTACATTAACGTTTCCTTACTTGCTATTTGCTGCAGAGATAGCCCACTGCAATCCGCCATTTTGTTTTTTTTGAGACATGGAAATGCAATTTCAACCTCGGGAATCGAAAGAGCATACTCAAAAATAGTAAGATAAGGAAGTTTGGTCAATATATTTTAAATTTTTTGATTTGTCAGTGAAGCTTGAACATGAGTTACAAATACCGTGATTTTGGACGTTAATGGGTTAAGGGGGGAAACCACATTAGGAAGCTTATATTCAAGCGTTTCTCATGAATTTTTTTGAGTGGGATTAGAATTTGATCATACTTTGACATTATTTTATCAATATTTTGAAGTATATTTACAAATTTTTTCAAGTCATTTGTGTTGAAAAAGCCGTAGTTAATGGGCTATTGTCCACCGAAGGTTGTCATTCGAATTGTTTGTTCACAGGAAATGTGGAGGTCGCAATTCTGATGTGAAAGGAAAATGTTTGTTTTGCTGCATTATTAACATGTTTTTTAAGAATATGAACCTCATTGCGGATAAAAAAATTATGAAAATTGAAGTCTAGACATGTGTTTGAAAAAAATGACTCGATTTCCACCATTTAATTTTTTTTTTAATAAAAAAACCCTTAAAATTACAATATCATCCCAATTGTTGATTCATGTTCTTTGTTATTTCATAAAGAAACACTCTTTCAATTTTCATAACGGTCGTTCATAACTTTTTGAGCTAGAGTTCCCGTGAATAAAAAAATGCTACTTTGAGAAAAATGCGCTTGAAAATTGAAAAAGTGATCAATAATGTAGAGAGCTTCCTGATCAATAAATCAGTAATTCCAGCACCATATAACAGTTATTTTTCTTCCTTATAACCATCATTCTGAGCTTACATCTGTTCTTTTCTTGCTTAAGAGGGCTCTATAGCAAATAGGCAACCAGCAATACATTTTTATAGATTTTATTACACAGTTTGTCCAAATATGAATTAATGCACAAATAACAGACTTTCCTCCATTCTAACGCAGATTTTCCATAAAATGGACTTTGTTTGAAACTCAAATTGCTGTTTGTTGTAAAGAAATTTGTAATTTGCGCTTTTGAACAAGCGGTATCGTATATTACAGTCGCGTCACAATAAAATCGTGCGCATTACTTTCGAAATGAATTCTGTATACTTGTATGTTAATAAAGACAATATTTTAAGGAATTAAATATTTTACCCCTTCCCTGTTTATATACGAATTATATGTTTATGCATATAGAAATAAGAAAAGCATTGACATTAACAAAGATAAGTACAACTATAACACGAGACATGCTGGTGATCTTAGAGTGCCGTTTGCCAAACTAAAACTACCTCTGAATGCTCCTTATTGCTTGGGTCCAAAATGTTTTAATCGTTTACCAAACGATGTTAAATACTGTGTCTGTAAATATTTTTAAACGAAAGTTAAAGCTCGATAAATATTTTTACAGTGTGTCAAGTTTTTAAATTTTTAAATTGAAGTTTTTTATTTTTTTTTTTTGTTAGATTAAGTGTGTGACGAATCCTATACATTATTATTATTATTATTATTATTATTATTATGTGCCACATGCATTATTAAATTATACATCATGGTGAAAGAAATGACAGATTATGTAGAAGAGAAAAGTAATTTTCAATAAAAAAAAATAATATTTCACATTTTTACTTGGTTGATCCACTTTAAATATTTCCGCAAGATGTACCTTGGTGTATAATTTCCTATTTTAAAATGTTTTAAACAGGCAATATTATTAACGATATTGCAGGAAATCAGTACTCTGTAGATTAAAAACACCAACACTCACAATATCTAACATATTAGTAGAAACGCTAGCTATCTTTTCGCAGTATTTACAAATTAGTAGGTCGCTCTCTGTCAGTAGATACAAAATAAAGCTTTGTGTCAGTAGGCATTGAGTGGCAGTGACATTTAAGATACAACACACTTTGTAGGTTATATTTCACCTCTGCAACATTATCGTCAATACTTGACTTTAAAATTCATTTTTCAGAAGAATAATATGAACAGAGTGTCACGAAAAGTTAGTTGATGCTCGGCAACTTCCTTTAAGCAGGATTTAATGTAAATTCGTGCAATTTTCTTATTGTTTAAAAATGCATAGCAATATTCAGAACCTTAGTTTAGCGCTGAGCACGGTTAGTCACATTATTGTAATAGTTGAGCTTCGTGTGTGTAATTTTTATAAATGGAATTATGCGTAAGAGGGCTCTATAGCAAATAGCCAACCAGCAATTCATTTTTCTAGATTTTTTGTTACACAGTTTGTCTAAATATGAATCAATGCACAAATAACAGACTTTCCTCCATTCTAACGCAGATTTTCCATAAAAGGGAATTGGTTTGAAACTCAAATTAATTTTCGTTGTAAGAAAATGTGTAATTTGCCGCTTTTGGCATCATAAATTACAAATTTCGTAACACCAAAAAGTAATTTGAGTTTCAAACGAAGTCCATTTTATAGAACAGCTGCGTTAAAATGGAGGAAAGTCTGCTATTTCTGCATTAATTCATATTTAGACAAACTTTGTATATAAAATCTATAAAAATGTATTGCTGATCATCTATTTGTTACAAAGGGACACAAATTTTTCCCGCAACTACTGCTGATCCAACTAACGTTGTGCCTCGTCGATGAATTCCTATGACAGCTTTTATGAACTCACCTGCGGATCCACATCGGAGAGTTTAACCAGAGTACCCAGATTCTGTAAGAAATCCACGTATCGCAGCGACCCGAACCGATTCTTCAATATCTCCACCTCGGAATTGACCTGGCCCTCCCTTATGTACAACACGCCGATCTTATGGGTTTCGTACGGAGGTATGAGATCCAAAATCTTAACCGCCCTTTGAACGACGTCGCTAGAACCGACTATCAGGGGTCGTTCTGTATTATGTCCGAAATAGGCCGCGTGGTAAAGCTGCAGGAACACGAAACTAGGATTGATGCCGCTCCTGGGTACTTCCCTGGACCTGGTCGGTTGCCGGACGTGCTCCGATCTCGGCTTACGGTTTGCTGGGCTCATCACGGAGATCGTGTGCAGCCTGTCACGTTTCTGAGATTGGTTCGATTCGAGGGACGTGAGGCGTTCTACGCTGCCGCTGTTCTTCCGTTCCTTGGCTCGTTCTCTTGCCAAGTTCAGGTTGGCGTTGGAAGTGTTCTTCTCTAAGATAGAGGACGAAGAACTCTTCTGTATTTCTGAAGGAACAAAATTTTGGCTAATGATTTCTTAATATACAGGGTTACTAAAATAGAATACTAGACTTGTATAGTCATTATGATATCAGCTGCAACCGCATAAAAACATTTAACTAATAAATTCTACGGAATCCATAGGCGTCCAGAAAAATTTTGCCGTCTCGTCTATATATATTGTATTCCGAGCTATATTCCTATTTAGTTGACAATATTCTTTAATTTTTTGTAAATAATCTTCCCGAAGTGCAACTGTACGTCGTGATTCCATAATTACCATAAGCTTTTCAAGTTTTTTATGTTTAAAACCGCATTGTAATAAAATATGTCGTAAAGTATCTAAAGATTTATAATTATGTATAATCAGGATAATTGCTTAATTTATTTCGAATCATGTTTAAAGTAGGAACTTTATGTTCTTTATACATATTATAAATTGTGCGCCATATTACATCTCTGGTAAAATCGTCAATATAACGAGCGTTCAAATAAAAACGTGGTCAAAGTTGGCTCTGACACATTGGACGTAGGGAGTAGCTTATAGCGACCAACTTAACCTCATTTCTCAACGAGCTGTATAGCAGCTAACTTTATTTTAAAGAATAATCATGATAACAATAACAAACAATTAAAGGAAAGTGTCCCCCTCCTTGTTATAACAATAAATTAAAGCAGCTGCTGAAAGTGTCCCCCTCCTTGTTCCAAGCACTTTTCACATCTGTTCCTCAAAGAATTAAAGACATTTTCTAAGATGCTCGGGGTATTGTTAATTTCACGAATCTTGTCTATAAGTCGAGCCTGCAGACGGTTTAAATCAGGAATAGGCAGTTCAAAAATAGTGTTTTTAAGGTAAAGAAATCACACGGCGTAATGTCACATGACCTCGGTGGAAATTCATGTTCAGCATTGAGACTTATTAGTCGATTTTGGAAAACTTCCCTCAACATATTCATCGTCTCGCCTGCCGTATGTGCCCTTGCGCCATCTTGTTGAAAGTATAAGTTTGTAATTTCGTTTTCTTCCAGCTGCTTAACAAAAGGAGCGATAATTTCTTCTCTATACCTTTGCGCAGTAAGAGTACCATTAAAAAAATAGGTCCATAAATCTTCCTTCGATTGAGAGCACACCAAACTCCAATTTTTTGAGCGTGTAGAGGGCCCTCGACAAAAAAGTTATCTGGTTTTTCAGAAGACCACATTCTCATATTCTGTGAGTTTACGTAACCACTTAAATGAAACCAGGCTTCATCAGAAAAAAAGGTGATATTATGAAGTTCACCGTAGTTGTTTAAAAACCATTCACAAAATACAGCCCGTCGCGGAAAATAAACTTCGTGAAGTTCTTGCTGACAAGTTAAACGATAGGAGAACAAACGCAAATCTTTTTTTTAACACTGTGTGGCAGGTACCGACTGATACTCCCACCATTTGTGATAAAACACGTACAGAAGTTCTTGGCGCATTTTCCATTATTTGTTGGACATTTTCTTTTAATTCTTCAGTCCGCTTTTTAGGTCGGCCGCTTCCTTCTTTTCTTGTTACACTGCCCGTTTCACGAAAAACATTAACACAACGCTGAACTGCATTTTGAAAAATTTTGTACTCAACAACGCCGGGAAATTGATTTTGAAATTCTATGAAACAAAACTCAATAGAATACTTCCATATTCCATCAATCTTGCGTCCATTTCTAAAGTAGGACTCTATGATAAACACTTTTTGTTCTTGAGAAAACACCATTTTAAACGCTTTTTAAAACGAAAATATTCAAATTGATAGCGGCGATATAGCGCTTTGACAGATGACGTTTAAGTTCATTTGCTATACGCTACGCCTTACGTCCAAATTTTCACAACCAACTTGACCACGTTTTTATTTGAACGCTCGTTACTTTAATTTTATATTTTTCTGATTCCTCTTTGTACTGTATTTAATAACGTTCTTTAATTACGCGATAAATTGTCGTTTTTGATATCTTAGTTAATTCGCTAATCCGTTTCCTAATTTCTTTATCACATTGTTCACTATTTTCTCTTTTCAAACATTCATATATGGGGTGCCTCATTTTAATCGAATATCTCTGTTGCTAAGCCGAATAAAAAGAAAATGTTCAGACAAAAGTTATTCAGGACAAAGGGAGTCGCCTAACTGCATTAATAACTCTGACCTTGGTGTCAATGTTCAAGGTCATTTGAAGGTCAAAGGTATTTTTTTAAATGGGAAACCCTATTTTTGACGCCGGATTCGGAAAGAGCGGGAAATTTTATGTCCAGAATGTTAGTTTAACAATTTTTAGAGTGACCTTGAAAAGGTTAAATCAAGGTCAAATATCGAAAATTCGTCCGAAAGCTGTTTTTACAAATTCTTGGACAAGCACCCCAAAGGAAACAGAACTTACTACGTCCACGTCGTTGTTTCTGGGTAACGCTAAAAGTAAGATTAAGAACAGAAGTGAAATTTTTTATTTAATAAAACTGCTTCTAAATGATTTTCATATTTGACATGAAGGTCAAAAACCACCAAGAATTCGAAAAAAACAGCTTTTGGACGAATTTTCAATATTTGACCTTGATTTGATTTTGATTTTCACTCTAAAAATTGTTAAACTACCATTCTGGATGTAAAATTTCCCGCTGTTTCCGAATCCGGAAATAGGGTTTCTCATTTAAAAAACTACCTTTGACCTTCAAATGATCTTGAAAATTGACACCAAGGTCACAGTTGTTATTGCAGTTAGGTGACCCCCTTTGTCCTGAATAACTTTTGTCTGAACATTTTTTTTTATTCGACTTAGCAACAGAGATATTCAGGTGCATCGATTAAAATGAACCACCCGGTATATTTAAAATAATACATTGACTTTGTACGTGTAAAGCTTTGTTTTTAAACTCTGAGTTTGTTTCGACGCTTTCGACAAAAACCGGCTCGACTATTTGGGGATTTTCCCAGGTTATTTCGTTATCTTCCGTTTCAAAGGGTCTTCAGAAAGCCATGTTAAACTACCAGGTAATTACATATAATATTTATTTTAATGACTATTACCCTTTACTGGTTACGATATGAACAAATAAGAATATTAGCTAATAATTAATTATACATATTATACCAACAATAAATATACCACTCTAAGCACTGTTCTCTACTGCACTGGCAAAACCAAGTGAACCACATTCGACACCAAATTAATTATAAAATACCATGCAAAAAAATTATTTATGACCTAGTGGACCACCTACAGGTTTGCTTTGACGGCCAGCGCGCCGCCGTCGATTCTACATCAGGCGGACTGGTCTACCAATACCGGACTCGCCCAATGGTGATCATGGCTAAAGCATAGGAAAAAATTTCAAATGTGCAGACGGTCCTGTGCTTTAACATTCACAGGTTCCAATTGACATCGTAACAACTATAGTAATGATCAAAATAAGAAAATTTCATATAAATACAGAGTCTTTGACCACTGTTACTTCAGGATGAGATAAAGTAATTATAGATGAACAAAAAAGTTGTATATTACAGGGGCGTAAGATTAACAGTTAACAAAATACGAGTATTAATATTGGGAAGTTTCATCAAAACGTGACAACAGCGCTTAACCTAACGCTACACGCTGGTGCATACCACGGTGCACGCGGTAGACTTGTTCTACGGAAAAAATGTAAACAACTATTATTGTGAAACATTTAGTACATTTCAAGACAATTGTTTTCCAGTTTTTAAATAAATAAAATAAAATTTATCGATTTTGTAGTACGATGATAAGTGTTGTGCTTAAATTTTAGCTTGAATTTTAGTAATTATGAATCTCTTAGCACAGGAACTTAACTTTTAATCAAATTATGAATTTTTGATGCACGCATGACACCTTCGAATCCAATTTTCGCACACACGCTGGAAAACACTCAAGAAAATAGTGGTACACAAAAAACACTCAGACACAGTCCAATTCCAGATACCAACTGACTTGCGTATTGCTGGACAGCTTAGTACCTCGTGTGTGTGTACCTTCGCCGCGCCGTTGTCACATTGTCAGATATGAATTTTATCAAATTTTAAATTTATTACAACGCTAATTATTTTTTAAAGTTAAGCATAAGAAGTTCAAAAAAAGTGATAAACATTGTATTTTATGGTATTCTGTGCACGCAGTTATGTCAATATTCCTTAATTAATCGAACTTTTGTTAGAGACTGATAATTTTTTTCTTGGAAATGGTTGAGTTTAGGACCCATGTCATATAAGGTTTTTTTGTTTATTTTAATATATTCTATCGTCTGTTAAACTTAAGGCAGTCAAACTTCTAACACCCTGTATATGCCCTAAAATGATTCTTAAAAGAGTTACAGACTTTTAAATGGTGGAAAAAAGAATAGTTTAAAGTTTTTTAAATTGGTTATTTTGGCATAAAAATTTACGGTAAAATTGAAAAAAGACTATTCTTAAAAATAAATAAAACTTTAGAATACAGGTTAGGGCATGACGATTTTTTTGAATTTCTTTTTTCAAAAATGAGTAGTGTCAAAAAGTTGTGTTTTGGTTAACTATTCACAATTATATTTACAAGAACCGGCAATTATATTGGTTTACATTTCATGTAAAAATTGCAGTCAACTATCTTCTCATAAGAAGTTCCGTTCTATCATTATTTCTATTTTTTTTCGCCTATAATGTTAAAAATATATATAATACATTATACTATAAAATCGGCAAAAAAAAATGTATGCTACCTGTAAATTTTTTTTAACTAGCAATGCTGTGTGTGTAGCAAGCTACCTAAAGACTTTCGACGGAAGAATAATAAATGTACAAATCAATACCTGTTTAGACATAATATTTGAACCTTTAAAATACTTCTTCCAAAAACAAATTTGTTTCAAACAAAAAAGAGTGACTGCAAAATCTGCCCGTTTTTGCGTAGTGTGTAGCAAGAAGGGGGAAGGTTGTACAGAGGTCTCCGTGGGCTTAAATTGATCGTCATGAAAAATCTAGGTGAGCATAATTCGATTTTTCCAATATTTGCCCGACTTACCCCTACTTAAGGGGTGGAAACCACCCCTAAAACAAGAAAAATGAGAAAATAGTCGATAAATTCTTGGTAAAATTGGGGGAATTTCACATGGCAAGGGTAAAATCAGGAATGTCCTAAAAATGCTCATGATAAACCCACCCCCCGCGTGGGGGTAAAACAAAAGATCGAATTATGGGGCCCGTCTTTCGTATCATTTGTCGGGTAGTGGGGGAAACAAAGTACTTCATGAATTGGATATCATTCCCCGTCTGCTATCGGCAATAGGGGTGGTTTTACCCCCACGCGGGGGGTGTTTTTCACCTTGAGCATTTTTAGGAGAGCATTCTTGATGTTACCCTTGCCATGTGGAATTCCGCCAATTTTTACCAAGATTTTGGTGACCATTTTTTCTGTTTTCTTGTTTTAGGGGTGGTTTCCACACCTTCAGTAGGGGTAACTGATCAGAATCCGACAGAAGAACGAATTATGGGTGCATGTATTTCATATCATTTGGATTTATAAGGAAGAGTGGCACAAAAAAGGCGATTCATGAAGGGAACATCATTTGCCGCTGGTTTTCGGCAATAGGGGTGGTTTTACCCCGTTTTTCACCTTGAGCATATTTGGAAGAACATCCCTGATCTCTTCCTTGCCATTCAAATTTCCGCCAATTTTTACCAAGAATTGATCGACCATTTCCTCACGTTTCTTGTTTTAGGGGTTGTTTCTACCCCTTAAGTAGGGGTAAGTCGGACAAATATTGGAAAAATCGAATTATGCTCACCTAGATGTTTCATGACGATCAATTTAAGCCCACGGAGACCTCTGGACGACCTTCCCCGTTCCGTTCTTGCTACACACTACGCAAAAACGGCCGAAAAAATGGGGTTTTCTGCTTTTACTCTTTACCAAGGTAAATGTTTATAAATAAGCAAAAACCTTTCAAATTAGGATAATACACATCAAACGGCATATTTTTGGACCCCCTCATTTAAAAAAGTCGCAAAAAAAATTTTTTTCTCAAAATCGACACGCCCTAATATAGGTACGTGAAAATGTTATTTTGATCAATGCCCTCACCCTTGGAAGACCGGTACACTATATTTTTAACAGTCCGTATATTAGAAGTAAATCCTTACCAGAAAAATGTCGAGCGGGCCGAGGCGACGTCTGGGTGGGACTCTGCGGCGGCTTGCTGCTCAAAGGAATCAGACTGCCCACGTTGGGCAGATTGTTGGGTCTTTTTTGAAAATCAGGCTGGCCGCCTCCGGAAATCACGTTCGGAGACGGGGGAACCGTTTGGTAAAGCTTTGCGACAGCATTTGGGTCATTCGGTGGCGACGATCCCGGATAACTGTGACAGCTAAGCAGGGACGGGTGGTAGGAGGAGGTGAAGACCGTAGCCTGATAGGGTTTCTGAGGCTGGAGGGGGTCGCTAGATGGCGGCGTTGTACCTATAATAATATTTATCGCCTCTAAGTCAAAACAATTGCCTTAAAAACTAAACCATAAAAAACTCGTCTAAAATATAAAGACAACTCACGTAAAAAACATTTTAATGCATTTTAAAAACTTTTAAAATTTAGAGCACGCTTAAATAGTTAAAAATGTTAGGACTCTATAGCAAATAGGCAACCAGCAATACATTTTTATAGATTTTATTGCACAGTTTGTCTAAATATGAATTAGCAGACTTTCCCCCATTTTAACGCAGATTTTCTATAAAATGAACTTAGTTTGAATCCGAAATTACATTTTGGTGTAAAGACATTTGTAATTTACGATGTTCAAAAGTGCTAAATTACAAATTTCTTTGCAGCAAAAAGTAATTTGAGTTTCAAACTAAGTGTATTGTATAGAAAGTCTGCGTTAGAATGGAGGAAAGTCTGTTATTTGTGCATTAATTCATATTTAGACAAACTGTGTAATAAAATCTATAAAAATGTATTGCTGGTTGCCTATTTGCTATAACTCCTAAGACCATGACAATGAAAAATTCTCAAATAATCATCTCAATATGCAAATTTATGAAACACGTTCTTGAGTGGGATCTTTTTTCATTCTATTTTTTCAAATTAAAAAAAATTTTTTGGTATTTTCATTTTTTGCAGATAATGTATGCTATTAAACCAAATTTTATTACAGAAGTAAATTGCGATGACTAATTTATTTGCACTTCCGAGAAACTGGTAAAAAAATATTTTAAGTGTTTTAAAAATAAATAAATACAAAATAAAATAAATAAAAATTAGCCCCTTACCTAACCCGGCAATTTCTTCCGGAATCGCCTCACAGCTAACCCTCATGTCCTTGGAATACATCTTGTTCTTCTTGATGTTATCCTCATCCAGACTTTTACTCTCTTCTCCTTCCGCCACTGCCTTCTGGTGCAGAAACGGGTTCTTCCAACTGGCCGACATCTCCGGGCTAGAATTCGATCTCCGCACGGGATTCCTGGATTTAGTTCCGTCATCGTAGATGTATTCTAGTTCTTCTTCCAAGCTGTCCCTGGAGTTTTGACGGGATGGTGACGGTTTTGGAGAACCTGAAACGATTCGATCCGGGTACGTTTTATGAAAATCTATCGTATTCAGGTCTGGACAATGTGGCGGCTTATATAGAGTATTGGTGGCATTATTACCTGGTAAGCTACTGTTAGACGTTGACAATCCCCTTGCCTCATCTAGATTAGGCTGCTCCTCGGACGATGGCTGTCTTCTTAAGGGAGGTCTGAAACTGCTGGTGGATTCTGGATAGAGCGAAGGCATGAAGAGGGTGGAGAGCTCGTTTAACGGAAATTCGTACATGTTGTGGGTGTACGATATCTCGTTTTGTATCCTCATCACCCAAGACATATCGCCTGAGACAAAAGAATGGTTGTAATAATCCAACACTTCACCGCAGAAGAACCAAATTTGGTACATGATTTAGGTTTATTACTAGTCTTCTTTGACTATGACTAAAGTTAATTAAAGCACTACAATATAAGGTGTTCATTGGGGATGACTCACCCCTAAAATTGTACCAAACTTTTTTTTTCATTGACCGAATTGAAAAATAGTAATATTAATTCACAGCAGAATTTGATTTTAATTTTTTTTTACTATTGTTAAATTTTATGGTTTTCAAGAAAAACCGTATTAACGAATTACACAAAATTGTTTTTTATTTTTTTTTCTCGATAACGGTCGCAGATAAAAAAAAATCATAAGAGACCAAAAAGTTTCTCAACAATATATGAAATTCAATTTTGATTTTAGAATCTACCAACGGCGCACCGCACAAAAGTTCAGGGGAAGAAAAGGAGGCATGACCCCCGAAAAAATATCACTCTGTAGAATATCACGATCATTTTGCATGCCCAATGATGTATGCCCTACAGCGTAACCTATATTCCAAATTTGAGCTAAACATCTCAAAAACTGTTGGAGCTATAGAGAAAAAAATAAAAAGATCTTAAAATTTCAACACCCTGTAGATAGGTAATGAAGCGTTTGCGGACCTATGTTCAAACGAAATTTTAATTGTGAAATAAGCCAAAGAATTACCCTCTATACTATTCGATTGATTATTTAAAATAATGAAAAGTTGCCTTCGAATTTTTTTTTTACGTTTGTTTTTTAGACAGATACAAATTTATTTACCTTTTTATATTTTGAATTTAGCCCCTACGACACTGCCAGGACAAAGATAAAAAATCACGTCCGCTTTGTCGCACTCATGGTACCGAAGTTGTGGACAACTCGTCTGCTTATGACAAAGGTAGATTATTTTGTTCGCTATTGTCAATGCGCGTGCGTCAATAAACGTGCATTTCTTTATGCTCAATATTCATTGTTAATCTCAAAAAGGTAAATACACATTAATAAGGACTAATATTTTTCTTTTAGCCTAAAACGGATTTAAACGGATGCTAACTAACCCTCATATTCACCCCCAAAAATAATATTTCCGCGATAACTCGGGTTCTAATCAATATTTTGGAATGAAACAAAATGGAAATTACTTCTTATAAAAAAAAAAACATTTATGGGCTTATGTAATGCGACAGTTGAATGAACAGTATGACGATATTCCACCAAATAGAGATACGCCCTGGGAATGTATACAAAATATTTGGAACGCTATAGACGTGAATTATATACGACACCTTGTTACATCTATGCCAAACAGATTACAAGCCGTTATTGATTCGGATGGTAGTTGGACATATTATTAGACTGTTTTGTTTTTTCATTGTTTATAAAATGATGTCAAAATAAGTAAATATGTTCATAACATTCTCGGCCTTTAAATACTTCATTTCTGATAGATGTAAAATTTAAAAAAAACCTGTTTTTCTAAATATTTCGAAAATAATTTAAAATATTACACTGAGCTTTGGTATATTATAGTGGCAGTGTAATATCTTAAATCGTTTTTGAGATATTTAGAAAAAAAAACGATTTTAAATATCTTTCGACATCTATCTCAGAAAGGGAACATTTCCAGACCCATAATGTCATGAACTTATTTACTTATTTTCACTTCCAGAACACGTCCTTAAAATATTTCCCTTTCCTCCCGAAAATGTATAATTTATAATAAACTAGTTTACAATATTTTTTATTTTGTTGCCTTCATGACCTACCTACCTACTTTCTGCAGAATATGACACAAATTCTTATTTCAAAATATTAATTTTCTCAGGGACAAGAAAAATTATGTGGCAAGACAAAATAATTTCAAAACCTGTATACTCTTCTCTTTTTATAATGCATATACTTCAGGCCTGCAATTTTTTGTTAAAATATGACGCCCCTAATTATTGATGCCTCCCAAAATTCCTATCAATAGTCCACCGGCTCGCTCCTTTTGTAATGAACCTGTTTTTATTTTTTTGATTTTATTATGTCTGGATTTAAAAACATTTCTTTTTATTTTGGATTATTTTACCCCGGCGGCGAGAATTATTGATTTTTCTACATATATATCAAATATCCACTCGCGGGTCCGACCGGCTGATACCCCACTCTGACAAGCCGTTGGTCACGTGGAGGTCACACCACGACTGGTGTCAATCCGGTGGGGATTTGGGCAACAAAAGTCCTTGACATTCCCCGAAACCGACAGTTCGTAATTCGTATCCAGAACTCAATACCGAACAGACGTCCACCGCCAGCAAGAACTCTCCACCGAAGCCAGCCCAGAATAACCAGTGAACCTAGTAAGAATTATTTTCCTTATTATTATCCGTTCCAACCGGGTACAAGTCCGAAAAGATTTGTACACTTTAAGTGTGGAATTACTGTGGGCCCGAGAAGAATATTCTTGGTAACCCACACACAAATTCCACCGTCCGTCTCAACCCGCACGACAGTGCAATCGTTGGATTCGGCGTGTTAAACCCAATCCTGACGAAGCCGTCGTGTTTACTACAGCGTTGCTTGGTGTCCCGCACCTTGATGTACGCTGGGTAATAGGGGATATGTGAACCAAGACCTAGAGGTTCGGCGTGCCCACCCAATCTCCGGGTCGTTCCATATAGTATCCGTACGCTTCTCCCTGGTCGGCGTGTATACCCATCAGACCGAGAAGCGTTGTATACAGAGAGTCCGACACCATCGGCCACCAGGACGTATAAAGCTTAAAGGCTAGTACGAATTGTAAGGCGAGATACTTCGGATCCCGTTTCACCATCCTATCTTTCCGCCTTGCACCGCTTGGGCTTTCTTCGCTGGTTATTGCTATCGCTTACCGCTTACCGCATTCCGCTTACTAATTTTGCATTGCTTGCTAGGCCATTATACCGATATTTGACCGCCCGCCTGTTTAAAATAAGTCCGAAATAATTCCGAATAAATTTTGGTTTATTTTCAGAATCAGCGGGGACCAGTAAAAAACGTCTATAAATATTTTAATCAGACCGTCTAAAATCACCTTTTCCTTTGTACATAAAAACCGTCTACGATTGTAGAGTAATAAATATTTTATTTCGATCCCGTTTACAAATATTTATTTCTTTTCTAAGGTGATAAGTAAAATGGTAAAAAACCCAGAGTCATAACTTTTTAATTTTGTCTCTTTCACACTGAATTTGTATATAATTATTGTTAAGAAACTTGTAAATAATTTCAGTCGTTTAGTAGTGGGTAGGAATAAAAATTGACACTATATGTATTTGTAATAAGTATTAATATTTTCCCTGTGTGAATAAATCTAGTAAAACTTAATAGGTTTATTTCTTTCACCGTCGAGGTAAAACGATAACATTCCGAACCAGCAAAAACGCTGATATCGTTTTGTAGAGCTCCCGTTAAATTTCATATTTAAAATAAAACTACACTGAGAAAACTACTCTCTGCCGAACTCTCTGCCGTTTTCTCCTAAAAGAAATTCATTGACCCCTGGAATTTATTTTCTTCACTGTAGCTACCTGTGCACTTTACTCTAAACCGAGGGTAAGGGATACGTGGAGTTTCCCCCACGTCAAATTTAGGGAAACTGGCGCCCGAGATTAAAACCGACTATATAAGTTATTCACTAACATTACCGTTTAGAGTCCAGTCCGAGGAATAGAAGACCTTTCCGAAAAATTAAATTACAGGGGGTGTACACACCATAGTTAAAAGTAATAAAATTTACACCGAACGATCCATAGAGAGAGAACTGAGGAAAAGTGCGTCACACTTTAAAAGTAGTATGCCTTTTAGGTTGGAAACCTACATCTTGTGTCGAGTGTACATAATATTTAAGAACACCCTGTATATTATTTATTAACCCACAGAGAATGCACCGCCTAGGGCGGAAGACCCGAAAGAAAGGTAAAGTCCACGTCAGCGGACTTGCCTACCTTTCTAGTTCTGTAGTTAAAGTATGTTCACAAAAGTGCAAACAGACATATTTAGAAACGTTAAAACAGGTACCTGCTATTAAAACTATGCAATTAATTTCATAATAGTTTGTGATTTACAATTAAAAACTGACAAAATAGCTTTATATTTTAGAAGGCAATGAATCTACTCACCGGTAGGCCTCCTAACATATATCTCCGCCCATCCCTGACACCAACAGGCGCAGTTCTCCTTCTCACGTCGCTCGGTGCTGTCCAACTTCTGCAATTTAGACGAAACGATCTCCAGCTTATCGCCTATACGCTTCGCTTCCTCCATGGGGGAACTCACGGAAGTGTTATTATTGGATTTCTCGTTGGAGTTCTGACGAGAGGCCCAGCCGATCTCCGGTTCGGTCTCGTTGCTGCCACTGCGGGCAGTCTTCAGTTTGAGACTCTCCGTGTGGTTGTTGCAGAGAGTCCAGCACTTGTCGCACAGGCCGTGTTTCAGGACTTTCTGGGAGCAACCGCTAGTGGTCACGGTGACCAGTTTGTTGCCGATCAGCCAACACATGCTCTGGCCCCCGTTCAGCAGAAATTCTGCCGCCGGCAACCTGGAAGTAATAGTATGATTAGATTACACAGGCTAGTGTTCTTCGGCGAAATCTTTACCTCCTGGGAAGCGCGCTGCAAGGCGAGAAAGCGTATCTGGCCATCAGGTCTATGCAGGTCTCCGTCAGTTCCTCGTAGAAAGTCACGAGGGACTTGTCGGGGCTGGGCCTCTGCAACACGGGTTTATCCATCCTCATGGAGGATACCGCTGCGGTTCTACCTCTGGATCCCTGCTCGGTCAGGCTAGAGCTGCGCTTGCGGTCGGAACTGTCCTGGTTCAGGTCGCTGAGATTCTGGCGTTGGAAAATCGTCTTGCTTTCCTCGAAGGGGATGAGAACGTTCGTTTGCAAACTCTAAGGATTACACGTGTATCGTTTTTCAATGATTTATGTTAAAATGTGAAGAAATCAACATATTCGTGAAATAAATAAATGCAATTTACTTACGTTCGTAATAAACTTAACAAAATCCTTCCTGAATGGTAGGCGGCACTTCAAGAACCAAACGGCTATGACGTGATGCGCCAAGGATACAGTGTAATGGTTGTACTTGAAGGGGTTCGTGTAAGGAAGAGATATAGCGAACACCGCCATATATTGGTCCGCCACGAAGTTGGCAAAGACCATTGGTAGTTGGGTTAGAGCTGAAATCGATGTTTAAATATTTTTAAAAAATTAATGTTTTTCTCTAAGTCAAATGTCTTTGGAGATATCTTAGAAAATATGATTTTTTTTTTCCAATTTCAACAGTTCAATTTTCAAAAATTAATTGATTAATTCAAAATATATTATAGTGATACAATGAAAATTTAGACAGAATTTGAGAAATTCAAAAGTTACTAGGGACATTTGGTGCAAATTCAGTGTAAATTTGATGCATTCAAATTTAGAGTTACTAAGAGACATTTAGGAAAATTCAGGACTATAAAAAAATCCAGTACAAATTCTGGGAAATTCTGATTAATCCAAATATTTTATAGTGATACAATGAATATTTAGAGGGATTTAAAGCCAATTAGAGAAATCCAAAAGAATTCAAGGAATTACAGTGCAAATTCAGAAAAGTATTAGTGAATTTAAAAGGAATATATAGAACCTAAGAAGTATTAAAAGGAAATGGTGGAAATTTACATTAATTCAAAGGTAATTAGAGAAATTCAAGTTACATGTAATATTCGCTGCAAATCCAGTGCAAATTTAATATGTTCAAGAAACATCAATAGTGTTAAATAGATGAAAAGAAAATTTGGAAAAACTGATCTGCAGTTGGAGAAATTCAAGAGAATACATGGAAATTCAGTACAAATTCTGAGAAATTCTGATTAATCCAAAAATTTTATAGTGATACAATGAAAATTTAGAGGGATTTAAAGCCAATTAGAGAAATCCAAAAGAATTCAAGGAATTACAGTGCAAATTCAGAAAAATATTGGTGAATTTAAAAGGAATATGTATATAGAACCTAAGAAGTATTATAAGGAAATGGTGGAAATTTACATTAATTCAAAGGTAATTAGAGGAATTACATGTAATATTCAGTGCAAATCCAGTGCAAATTTAATATGTTCAAGAAACATCAATAGTGTTAAATGAATGAAAAGAAAATTTGGAAGAACTGATCAGCAGTTGGAGAAATTCAAGAAAATACATGGAAATTCAGTGCAAATTCTGGGAAAATTTGTTTAAGCCAAGAGAAATAAATAAAATTGAAAGGCTATTACAATGGCACAACATAAGAACTTTTTAAAGGTAATTCAAAAAATTCACTATATTCAGCATCAATTTACAGAAAATTTGAAGAATTTGAAAGAAATCTATACAAATAAGAAATTATTACGAGGATACAACGGAAATTTAGAGGAGTATGGGTTCAATATAGAAAATATGATTTTTTTTATTCCAATTTCAACAGTTCAATTCTCAAAAACTACTCTTTTCAGTGATTTTAATTTGAAATCCTGAATTCAAATTTTAACTGTTACCAATTCATCCTGAAACACCCTGTATAAATAAAAATAGACATTTAGAAAAAAACGATCACTACCGACGAATAATAATGAAAAAAATTAATAAAATACTCACTTGACAAAAACTCTAAAACCGGAATAGCGATATGTACGGTCGCCGAAATCTTCGACAAGGTCAGCAACACCTCGGCCAACAATTTCACCATAACCTCCCTCATTTCCAGGGTACATATCGTGAGGGCCGCTATGCAGTGCTTAGAACTCCTCGGCCCGATCGTGTTGGTACATTTCATCAAGCAACGGATCATCTTCTGCTGATGTATCTGGTCTATGTAATTGTGATAAGACGCCAAGTTCACTAGAACTAACAAAACCAAAGCATTCAGATCGGGCTTGCTGACCTTAACGTTCAGCGATTCCGGCAGATTCATGCTCCTATCGGTGATCTGCACAAAATATTTTTAAATTAATAAGTACGGATTTTCAGAACACGATTTTCGCTCACCATCGCACACAAAACGTCTACGAGTAAATCCAGTTCGTTGTTGCTGTTCTTCGACAGGATCAACGACTTGTTCTGCAGCACCTTCATCATTTCGCGAAGCACCAGACTCAGAACCTCCCAATCTAAAGATTAATTTTCACAAAAAAAAAAATTGTAGAACATCGACAAAACAAAAGAAAAAATATTGCGACTACCTCTCTCCATCTTCAAACAAGTGATAAATATCTTGAACGCTTTCCTAAGCGACACGTACGTCACGGTGCAAGGTGGTTGTTGTGTTATGGCTGGTGACTGCGGAGGCGGAGAACCCAAAGGACCGCGATCTGTACTGCGGTATATCACGCAGAGGTAAGCGCTGAATTTGACGGAGCTGCCTTCTGTGTAACCGAGGTGGTAGAGGGAGTCGGCCCTCATTTTTAGGAAGCAGTCAAATATCTGGTAAGGTAATAAAGAATTTAAACGAATTTGGGAGAAATGCAAAAGCTGTTGGAGAGTCAGTGCAAATTCAGGCAAAATTTGATAAATTGATAGAAATCAGATAGTGGTTAAAGATGAAATTCAGAGGAATTTAGAGACAAATAAGAAATTCAAGATAACTCAGAGAAATTCAGGCCAAATTCAGGTAAAGTTTGGTGAATTTAATATGATAACAGAATTCAAAGAATAGTACAAGAAACTTTAGAGGGGTTCAAATTGGAGAAATTCAACATGAGGGATCAAGTGAAATCAAAAGATATTAAAATAAAACAATAGCAATTTAGAGAAATTTAAACACAATTAAAGAAATCCAAAATAATTCAGGGAAGTTCAGTGCAAATTTAGCAAAAATTTGACAAATTTAAAAGAAATCTATAAAATTGAAGGAGTACGATGGAACATTATACGAGTATAAATTCAAAGGAATTTGAGAAATTCAGAAGTTACTAGCGACATTCGGTGCAAAATCAGTGCAAATTTGATGCATTCAAATTTGCAGTTACTAAAAGGCAGTTAGGAAAATTCAGGACTATTCGAAAAAATTCAGTACAAATTCTAGGATATTTTGATTAATTCAAAAAATATTATAGTGACACAATGAAAATTTAGAGAGAATTTGTGAAATTCAAAAGTTACTAGCGACATTTGGTGCAAATTCAGTGCAAATTTGATGCATTTAAATTTAGAGTTACTAAGAGGCAGTTAGGAATATTCAGGACTATTAAAAAAATTCAGTACAAATTCTAGGTTATTTTGATTAATTCAAAAAATATAGTGATACAATGAAAATTTAGAGAGAATTTGAGTAATTCAAAAGTTACTCGCGACATTCGGTGCAAATTCATTGCAAATTTCATGCATTCAAATTTAGAGTTCTGAAAGGCAGTTAGGAAAATTCAGGACTATTAAAAAAATTCAGTATGAATTCTGAGAAATTTTGATTAATTCAAAAAATATTATAGTGATACAATGGAAATTTAGAGAGAATTTGAGAAATTCAAAACTTACTAGCGACATTTGGTGCTAATTCAGAGCAAATTTGATGCATTCAAATTTAGTATTACTAAGAGGCAGTTAGGAAAATTCAGGACTATTAAAAAAATTCAGTACAAATTCTGGAAAAATTCTGATTAATCCAAAAATTTTATTATGATACAATGAAAATTTAGAGATTTAAAGACAATTGTAAATCCAAAAAAATTCAAGGAATTACAGTGCAAATTCATAAAAGAATTGGTGAATTTAAAAAGAATATATAGAACCTAAGGAGTATTACAAGGAAATGGTGGAAATTTACATTAATTCAAAGGTAATTAGAGAAATTCAAAAGTTACGTGCAATATTCAGTGCAAATTCAGTGCAAATTTGATAAATTCAAGAAACATCAATAGAATACAAAGTTTTATAAGGGTACAAAGAAAATTTAGAAGAACTGATCGGCAGTTGGAGAAATTCAAGAGAATACATGGAAATTCAGTGCAAATTCTGGAAAAATTTAATTTAAACCTAGAGAAATAAATAAAATTCAAGATTATTTAGCTACATTCGGCGTCAATTTAGAGAAATTTTATGAATTTGAAAGAAATGTATACAAATCAGAAAGTATTACAAGGGTACAACGAAAATTTAAAGGAATATGGTGGCAATATAAAAAAATTACACTGATATGTTCACACTTACCATGTATCGGACTTGCGGGCAGTTCTCAAAGATCTTCGGACGTCCATAATGCAGTTCTAGAAAACTGATAAGCATCTTGTATATCTTGATTGCATGTGATGATGGTAACTTATGTATCTTGTACGTAAAGACGCTGACCAGCCCGGCAACCAGACACTTAATATCACAGTGTTCGGACTCGTTTATTGGAATGTTGTCTGGCGGGTGATTCTCAAAGGGTCTGTGCAACAGCTAAAAATAATCAAAATAAATGGCATAGACTTACAAAAAAAACGGAGCAGTATGTACATAGAAATATCTTTAGGATAATTTTTTGTTTAATTTAATATACTGGAAGTGAAGTATGTTACTTCATCTGCGTAAAAACATACAAAATTTATATCTCATTTATACAAATATTTGATGCATTGTTGCCAAAGCTACTCCAAACTCAGGAATTTCAATTTTTACGTTTTTGCACTCAAAAAACTGTACACCAGAGGAAAAACTCAGATTGGCATCACAAACAATTTTCGCATCTTTCCATTCAAACAAATCTTCTAAAACTATCTAAAAACATTTTGATGTTTTTTCACTCAAAAAATTCTTAGAACTGGAGGAAAAGTTCTTTAATTGGCATTGGAAAAAGTTTTGTTTTTCTACTCAAAAAATTCTTAGAACTATAGAAAAAATTGGAATATGGAACAATTTTGACGTTTTTCCACTCAAAATAAATAATAAATAAAAAAAGAAACAAAACTGACATCATGAACAATTTTCACATTTTTCCACTCAAAAAATCCTTAGAACTGGAGGGAAAATTGGCATCACAAACAATTTTGATATTTTTCCACTCAAAAAATCCTTAGAACTAGAGGAAAAATTCTCACTACGAATAATTTTAATATTTTTTTCATTATAAAATTCATTACCGAGGGAGGAAAAATACAAAAATTGTCAAGTATGATTTTCAGGATTTTAAACTAAAAAAATCCTTAGAACTAGAGGAAAAATTCTCACTACAAAATATTTTGATGTTTTTTCATTAAAAAATTCCATACAGCTGGAGGAAAAATTAAAAAATTGTAATCAAAAATGATTTTGAGGTTTTTAAACTCAAAAAATCCTTAGAACTAGAGGAAAAACTCAAATTTTTATCACGAAGAATTTTTAAATTTTTCCATTCAAAAAATCCTTAGAAAATTTTTAACACAGTTTTGAACTTTTTTCTTTCAAAAAATTCCGAACTGCAGAAAAAATTTGCCAACTTGGCATTATGAACAATTTCGATGTTTTTCCATTAAAAAAATCCTTAGAACTAGAAGAAAAGTCCTCATTATGAACATTTTTGACATTTTTCCATAAAAAAAACTTCTTTCCGCGGAGGAAAAATTAAAAAATTGGCATCAAAAACAATTTTCAGGTTTTTCCACTCAAAAATGCCTTAAAACTAGAGAAAAAAATCTCACTACAAACAATTTTGATGTTTTTTCATTAAAAAATTCATTACAGCTGGGGGAAAAATTCAAAAATTGTAATCAAGAATGATTTTGAAGTTTTTAAACTCAAAAACTCCTTTGAACTAGAAGAAAAATTAACAAATTTTCGTCATGAACAATTTTTAAATTTTTCCATGCAAATCATCCTTAGAACTAGAGGAATAATTTTAATATTTTTAACACAATTTTGACCTTTTTTCCTTTCAAAAAACTCAGAACTGCGGAAAAAATTTGCCAGTTAGCATTATGAACAATTTCGATGTTTTTCTATTAAAAAAAATCTTAGAATTAGAGGAAAAATCCTCAGTACGAACATTTTTTTTAAGATTTTTCATAAAAGACTTCCTACACGTGGAGGAAAAATAAAAAAATTGGCATTAGAATAATTTTGAGATTTTTCCACAAAAAAAAGCTTTAGAGCTGGAGGATATATTTGTAAATTTTCATTGTGGACAATTGTGACATCCTTTTACTCAAAAAATCTCTAAAACTACAGGAAAAATTCATAAATTGAGAAATAAGAAAAAATTGTCATTAGGAGCAACAATACAATTTTACAGTTAAAACATTTTTAGAACTGGAAGAAAACAATTTTGACATTCCACTCAAAAAATCTGTGGAAGTGGAAGAAAAATTCGCAAGGTGCGATCATAAAAAAAACTTACAGCTGGAGGACAAAATGTTCATTACAAACAATTTTCATGATTTTTTTAAAGCTGGGAGAAAAATTTACAAATTGGCATCACAATTTTGAAGTTTTTCCATTCAAAAACTCTAGCATTCTAGGCAGAATTTGTAAATTTTCATCACAATAAATTTTGACGTTTTTGCACCCAAAAAATCCTTACAACTGAAGGAAAAGTTATCATTACGAACAATTTGAGTTTTCTTTCAAAAATCCTTAATAGTAGAAGAAAAATTCACAAACTGACATCACAATGTTGTTGTGCTCGGGCATACGGCATGTAACAATTTATTCAATTCGAACATAACCCATTACTCCGGTTATATTGTAAGTTATATCGAAAAAAATACCCATTTACTAGTTATTAAAGAATATTAAGCAGCTGAAGACGAGAATATTTAATTTGGTACGCAGAAATGCCCCATTACATTAACATAGCTGTTGTTTATTAATTTTTTTAACCAAGCGATTTATTGGACAATGTTATTTTTACTTACTCTTTCCAAAATGTCCAAGATTTCCAAGCACTTCTTCGTTTCGCATTCCATACACAAGTCTATCAGCAGTTTCGCCACAGAAGACCTAACGATGATGTCTGTAGAATGCACGATATTGACCATGTGAGGTATAACTATTCTATCTATAAGTTCGTCTTCGTACTGCCTTCTACAAGAATTTTATTAGATTTCGTGATCGGATCGCGGACCACCACCCACCTGTTCAATTTTATAACGTTCGACAGAATGTCCAAAACTTTCAGTCGAATATTAGTCCTGCCCTCAGGTTTGAAGTACTTGTGCAGCAAATTGTACAGATTCGTCAGCCATAGGTGCTCCGTCGGAACGATGTCCTGAGACAGGAACGACAGAAGCCGTAAAATTGAGGTTTCCGGGCGGTCAATCCAACATTCCTCGATGACATCGAAGAATTGCTTCACAGAACCGTTGTAGTTCCCGACTTCCAGTAGGGTTTCTATTATGCTGAGCGTTTCGTGTAAAGGGGAGACTATAAGCTTGTGCGGTAGGCTATTCGAGGTCAGATCTGAAAAAAAAATAAACGAGCAGTTCGAAAGCCTGCAAAATGTTTTAGTAAAATAACACCGGCCCACAAAAAAAAAGTGGTCTGTAACTTACACCCCCTAAATTTTGAGTAATTGGCAAAAAATAGTGAAAAATCGCCGTAAATCACTTTAGTCAGTTCAAAAACATTCGAAAAAATTTGTGCACTCAATCCAAATCGGAAGCCTTTTAGCTGCCGCTGCTTTTTATGTATTTTGATACATTGACTTCGAGTCTGAAGTCTATTAGCTGTATCCCCCACAAATTTTGCAAAAAATTTGCTGAAAATGGCAAAAAATCATATTAATAAGAGTGAGAAAACTCTTATGGGATAGTAGAGATAGGAAAAATCACTAAGATTGGCCAACGAGAACGGAGTTTCATCCAGGATCGAGGAACATCATACATATACCACTGATTGAGCTTTCAAAAATTCTACTACCACCTCTTCATATCAAGCATGATCTCATGAAGCAGTTTGTCAAAGCTTTAGACAAAGACAGTGACCATGTTTTAATTGCCAGTGTTGCGAGAAACAACTACTCCAAGGGCTATATGCCCCTACGGGCACTGAATTATACTCGCAACACCTAGTGTAACAGCTAGGATCGTTCGTCAGTTTAACCCACCAGGCACATACTGGTTTCAGACTTATTGGTCCTCATCAGTGTGTCATAGATGCGACAACCGACGAACAATCCAGCTGTTTTACGTCGTATCGTCACAATAAGGAAATACATTGTACGCGGGAGCACAGCACTACAGATGGAGCCATTTGCGCTCCCGCGTACGAAAACAGTGACCATTTTCAATATTTAGGAGAAGTTTCCAGAGATAAGTGATGCGAAATTGAAAGAAGGTATTTTTGATCAACCTCAAATTCGTACTCTTTTTCGAAATTTATTAATAATAAGGATAAATGACACAAAAAAAGCAGCACGGCAAAGTAAGAATACCTCTCGGAACTTTTTAGGAAATGAGAAGCGTGGGGATTATGAAAATTTGGTTGAAGAGATGTTGAAAAATTTCAAACAGTTAGGTTGCTTAATGAGTCTTAAATTGTACTTGGAGACTACAGTGAAGAACAAAGAGAAAGATTCCATCAATATATAAGTAAAATGGAGAATAAATACCAAGGAAGATGAAATATCAACATAATGGCACACTTCTGTTGGACACTAAAGACAGAAACGAATCAGAATAGACGGAAGAGAAACAGAAACCCTCTGCATAGTTCATTCGAAAAGAAAAGAGTTCACTACAAGAGAAGGAAAGTGTAAGAGCAACATCAAAGAAAGCCTGGTCCGAGTCAGTCGAATTTATTTGGAAGTAATTCATATCCATGACATTTATTTAAGATTTTTTGGGATTCACAATTTCCATTTTTTTTGTGATATTTTGCGGTTTTTGCAAAATTTTTTGGTAATGAGGCGCAACAGACTAAATTCAAATTCGACTCGATAAAATTTATGAGAAAAACACTTGATCCAATCTAGAAAAACCTATTTCTAAGTTTTCTCACTCTCATTAATAAGATTTTTTGTTATTTTCAGTTATTTTTTGCGTTTTTTTTTTGCAAAATCTGTGGGAGAATACAGCCAATAGACTTCAAGATCGACTTCAGCGTATCAAAATACATAAGAAACACACTTGATCGAGGTCAGAAAAGACATGAGTTTTGACGATTTTTCTCTATTTTTGGTGATTTTTCGCTATTATTTCGCAAGTTTGACAAAGTCTGTGGAGGGAGTGCAGCTTAAAAGACTTCAGATTTGGATTCAGGACATCAAACTACATAAGAAACCTACTTGATCGAGTTCCGAACAAATTTTTTTGAATTTTTTTGGGCTCACTAACGTGATTTTCGAAGAGTGATATTGATTGTAACAGCTTGATCTATAGTTCTCGTGTTTATTTTTAAAAAAATTTCATATGCTAGCTTAGGTAAAATCAAGCTATGATTTAAAACTAGATATGGTATGCAGGTAAGCAGAATGTCCCAAAAAAAAACGTCAAAGTATACTCTTCCAAACAGAATATCTTGTATTTCATTCCATTTTTGGAAGTTCTGAAAAAAAGCAACTTTCAAATAGGTCTATTATAGCTAGAATGTAAAGGGTGGATCAAATTCAACATTTTTCTCCTTTTTTCAGAAAATATAAATAAAAGGCAGTTTAGATGATCCACAAATTTAAAAACGTAATCGTGTATAAAAAATTAATTTGCGCTATAAATTTGAGATACTGAGTTTTAATTGAAGTTGGCTAGGGCTACGTAGAGATTTTTAATTAAAAAATCCTTAAAATGACTGCGAAAAATTGCATACAAAAAAAAATTGTAGCAAGCCATAGACTGCTTGGATCATCATAAGTGTTCCAACAAATACATCTAGAAGGCCTCTAAATACAAAAGAAAATTTATTCTATTCATGGGTCCTGAGAAAATTTTAGTGGGATGCCCCAGTTATTAATGGACCACTCTGTATATATGGGATGGAAGTAAAAATCACAAATAATTTCAATTAAAAAAAATCTTTTAAACAAAACAAGTTTAGGTGGTTACTGTTAAACACTGATCTATATGTAGGGGTATTTGCAGTCATTAATATCTTACAGGGTGGTCAAAAAACTAGTACCTCAATAACAGTGGTTTTAAATGAAAATGAATAATGCTGCTTATAGTTTTTTTAGCAATAGTGCTTTTTTCATATTGAAATTATTTTATTTTTAGGTCGACACTACATTAATAAAATTAAATACAGGGTGTCCCACAAGGAACTGCATCAATTGATATTTAGGAAAGTACTGCTTCGAAAAATTTGAAAATTCGGCAACATAGCAATGTTCCTGAGGCGAACACAACTAAAATATCTAGAACTCTCCAGCACTTCCAGTTATACCGGAAGTTGCCACCAACTTCGTTATTTTAAATGGGACACCCTATATATTATTGCATTTTCGTATTCTGCGTGAAATTCGAGGGTCACTTTATTAAATATTCCATATACCTAGTTACAGGTTTTGAGATATTATTTTTTAAAGAAAAAATTTGACAGATGCAAGGGTCCGCGGAGATGTTAGTAACTCGTTTCAGGAGCGTGATATCAAACGGATTTTTGGTACATGTAAAAGGCATAGGTAACACTAAATTTTGGTATACCAACAAATTAAAACATTTAATACTAGGTGTTTCATTTTTGCTGCTACATTTTGATAACTTCTAACAGCTATAACTTTGTTAACTTAAAAGGAACACCCTATATTTTTTTACTCTGTCGTATGCAGATTGAAATTTCCTTTCAAGCCATATAAGCATTGGTAGAGTTGCCGTTACTACTTTTAGAGATATTTGCATTTTTCTATTTTTTTTGACAGTTTTTTCATATCAGACCTGCTGTCAAATTGGCCATGACCAGAAACACTCCAAAAACAATTGAAATAACATGACATTTGTCACGTTAGTTGTCAAATTATTGTTGTCTGAATAGTTTTACTGATTTTTTCCATAAATAATACATAAATTGAAATAATTCTCATAAGTATAATTTAAACGATACCCAGGCATTTTTATTTTTTTCAGCAAAAACTATTACAGACGTAACAATAATTTAACAAATGTCAAATTATTTGAATTGTTTTGGAGTGTTTCTGGTCATGGCCAATTTGACAACATGTCTGATACGAGAAAAGAGAAAAATAGAAAATTGTAAATATCTCTAAAAGTAGTAACGGCAACCCTAACAATGCTTATATGTTTGTAATATTCATAATTATATATTTTATAAAAGCGATTTAATTTTAAAGAAAATAAAAAAAAGAAAACATACCAATGTGTCGTATAATGTGAGTAACGATTTGCAGCAAAATGGACCAAGCTGGGTCCTGCAATATTGACCCGTAATTAGTAACTAGCTGTTGAAGTCCCAAAATAACCTCATAAGCCACGGCTGCTTGATTACACTTAATAGCCTGAAAAATAATAGTAATAAAAAAAACGTTCATTAGATTTCAGATTATATGAATTATTTAATGGGCGTTAGGTTATTTACCTGTAAAAATGAAGGCAGCACTGAACTAGGTGGACAGTGCAAGTTGGCAAGGGGTGTATGGCCCCATAAAGCCATATGGATGAAGAATACGGCCCCTCTTAACAAATCAGTATCCGATCTTAAGGCCGGTTCTTGCAAGATCCGACACATCGTGTACAAAGCCGAATGACCTAGGTGAGTTCCTAGCAGGGTTTTCATAATCTAGAAATCAAAAGGTTATTTTTTTTACTTATTAACCTAACATTTAAATCCAAAACAGTTATTCACACTAAAAAATTTATTATTCACTTACCTTCCAACTGGAGGCACAATAGTCCTCAATGTTTACAGTGCGACACAGAACACCAATAAACTTCGGCAAAGATTCAGTGGACATATTACTGTAGGCCACAATGGTGGACATGATTTGCAGGCAAGACATCACGGTTTTATAATTGCTCGTGCTGCAGCACAAAACGCAAATATACCTAGAAAAAACATTGGTTCAATCAAAAAACAAAGCAAAATAATTTCATAAGTAAGCTATGGTTTTTAACTTGCAATTGTTTTAAAAACATTGATGTAATGGCCTATTTGATCCGAATATTTACTTGTCCTACACTTTTGAAACTTACTGTATAAATCCTGTGATGATATCGTCATCTAAGTAAGCTGCATTAAACTTAATAACATTGTCAATCATAGCTAAATACTCCTCTATCTTTCCCGCCTTTGATATATCAGGAAACCAATTCAGTAGGAAGGGACCAACTTCCACATCAAAGTAAACAACGTACTTTCCATTCGACGTCAGTGTATTCAGCAAGTCCAGTCTTTGTCCAACATCCTCAGGGTGGTCGTGATTTTTTATAAAGCGAAAAAACTGAGCTCGCATTTCTCTCAGATTGTCGCTCTGACCTCTTATGAGGTTGTGCAGGAAAGAGAATGCTGCGTGTCGAGTTTCGATGGAATTTTCCCTTCCGAACATGTCCTCTATCAGGCTCCATAGTTTCTCTACAGCATTCTAAGTACAACATTTTTAATATACAGCATTTATATCGTAATATAACACCTACCTCTTCTAGCCGGTTCTCAGCTACCTTATAGCTGAGGTCTCTCAAGATTTTTGTCCTAACTGTAACTGGGGAATCTTTTCCCAAGTCACGAAGTAGATCCTTACTTATAATAAATTCTCCTCGCACAGGAACACTAGCTACGAAAAGATAAATATGTTTACTATGTTATCTATAAAAAATAAAAAAGTGTCTTTAATTTACCTGATTGACCTTTGCTTGTTTTAAACATAGACTTCAGTCTGTCTGGTATACTCTTGTCTTTAGAGCCCATGCTGGCGTTTGAAACTTCAAAACGCCGGAATCTCTTTCTAAAATGATAAAAAATTCAACAAAAACATAGTTCCATAGTTGACAAACCTAACCTCTAATCTCTACACTCTAATACATATTTCGCCAGAACCGGACTAGGCTTTTATGCTCTTATTTTTGTTCCAATATTCAGAATAGGCAGCATAAATTAAAATTCATTTGGAATTTCGTATTCATCTCATATTTTTTGTGTAATTTTAGTTAATTAAAGAACCAGGGGTGGTGTACGGGAAAAATTAAAAGATAAAAATGTCTATAATTATAAAAACAATGGATTTGAATCATAGGCATTCCTTTGCTTTGTTATTTGCATTTCATGTTTTTTTAATTAAAATTTAAGTTTAAACGGAACATTTTTCAGCATTATTTTTAATATTAATGAAGGCGTTTAGTTAACAAAATTGGTGAAATGGTCTAATATTATTTATAAAAGACGCAAATACTATTTTTAAGGTATTTTCCTTTTTTCATAAAGATTTTCATAAAGATCTATAAAATTGCATCCTTTTCTTTCGTTTTTGATTTAGAAGATTTTAATATAGTATATTAGTTACTTTGTATATCACACTTGGTATTTTATTTTTTTGCTAGGCGTTTGACATAAATACACTCAAATTTAGTAGTGTCAATGTGGCATTTATAGCATTTCTTCATAAAATTTCCGTTTAGTTTTCCTAAATCTTGTGATAAAAATGTCGCTGTGCGAATTTCACCCCAATTATCAAACAGGAAACGATTCGGCATCCGAGTCTTCCCTGAAGAAAACCAATTTGCTTCTAAAAGACGAGTTACACTGGGGTCAGTCTTACAGGAGTTACAAAAAGAAAGAAAAGGAAGTGGCAATACCACCAAAGAAATCTCCTATTGACATACCTTTTAAACTTTGTCGTGAACTTCAGAGACAAGAGCAACAAAAGAGAAAGGGTTCTGCTTCGAGTAAAAAGCCTAAAAAGTCCACTGCTAAATCAAAATCGGAAAAACAACCTAGTCTATTGGAGAAAAGCGTAATGACTCAAAATCAATACATGGAGTACCTGTCCACCCCGAGAAAAGTAGAAGTACCTCCCCCTCCACAAAAAAAGAAACCCCCTTGTGAGTTGGAACCTTGCCCCCCGAGGTTCGTCCAACTAGCTGTGCCCAATAAGAGAAGGGTATACGAAAATTGGAAAGCCTATCACGAGATGTTACCCACGGAAGTGATAGTAAGGTACGAGCAAATGCTGCATACAGACAAAAACCTGGAACCCAGGGAGGCTCGCTACTATTACAAGAGGCTTGACAAAAAGAAAAGGAAAGAACTGAAGAAGAAGCGGATGCTTCGCAAGAAGAAACAAGCAGAGAAAGAAAAAGGCGACAAGGCTTGGTTGAAGGAACAGGTAAATCTTACCACGGACGCCATTATGAAATATATAAAGGAAGAACCCCTGTTTACGTTGAATTTCAAACAACTGATGCTCTCGGACGCCATTTTAGATCAACTCGAAAAGAGTAAGGTGATGAAGAAACCTAACAGGAAGACGAAGAATCACTATAAAAGGACCCTTGTCGAAGTATCCGACAAACTCGCTGTTTGGATGGACACTTTGATTAGATTCGTGGACATCCAAGCAGTCGACAACGACGAAGATATCCCTCCATTAACCATATCATCACTAGAAGAAGAGGAGGAGGGAGAAGAGGAGGAGGGAGCAGAGGAGGAAGGAGAAGAGGAGGAGGGAGAAGAGGAGGAAATGGAAAGCTCGGCAGAGTCCCAACCTCAAATATTATTCCAAGAGAAGTTCTGGATCGAAGGCGAGGAAGGAGACTGGGGCGCCGATATGGACATTAGCGGCAAACAATTGATAAGCGACTCCTTCAGCAAAAAGAAAGGGGGTAAGAAAGACGATTCATTGGACATGAATCTACTGGACCAACTTATAAGCATCCTTGAAACTTCCCCGGACGAGTTGTTGCAGTCGTTTGTGAACGAAAACCTGATGCCGTTAGTGACGTACGCGGATGTGTTGGACAGGTTGAGAACGCTGCTCTTTGAGGGTCCCAGTACGACGCCGAAGAAGAAACCATTGGAGGAAGTTTTGGAGGACTGGGCGAAAAAGAACGATTCTAAGAAAGTTGACGCAAAGATGTTGAAAGAAATCCATAACGCCGCCGAATTGCTGGGTGAATGGTGGGCAGGTAAAATGAGTAGATCAATAAGAAGTAACACAAATAATAACATGATTTTAAATTTTTCTCTCTTTATTGGGTAATTTACCACCTGAAAAAAAAAATCATGTAGTGAAAATGTTAGAAATCTCTTAGAGAATGCAAATTAATAATTATTAAAGTTTGGCGCCCAAAATAGATGTTTTAAACGGGTGTTTGCTGTCGCGCTAACAGGGCATGACATAAATAAATTACGATTTTTTAATGGCTTTTAAAAAACTTTTTGTAATTTAATTATTTTTAATACGATGGACCAGCAATCTTCAATTCGCAGAGTTAGGGAATGCATAACATTAGAAGTAGCTCATGTTGAACCAACATACCAAATTATGTAATAAAAATCATATTTAACAAAAATAGTTTTTTCGAATTCGATTCAGTGACCCCAAAAATATAGATTCGTTGATTACACTTCATTCCTAAACGTAAAAAAGTGTAATCTTAGCAATTTGCGCTACTTTTTTGAGGTTAGGCACGAACTCTGACTAGTTGAAGTTATATTGATATCAAAATTGGTTTCAGCGATCCCGAAAACATAAATTGTGGTGGTTAGACTATGTTACTCATCGTAGAAACATATTATTTCGACGATTTGAAGTATTTTTAAGGTTAGGGACGAACAGTGACCATATGGGTTTTAATGAATATTGAATTCGAAATCAGAAACCCCAAAAACGTACAGATATATATTCAGTCTACAATACAGTATTTTTATGTTTCTTATCTATCAATATTGCTCATTAAACAGAATTTTCCATGATTGCGGACGCCATATTGGAACCGCCATGACAGCTTTCGATAGAGTTTTTAAATATGAAACTTTTGACACGTCGAACGTCAATATTGATGCATTTTTATTCTGGGCAGCCCACTGTGCCCGTTGACGTGAAACGCCCGAGGAATATTCTTTTATATCCCTTTTTGTAAGTTTTAAGCACATTAGTGTATCTATTTTACGAAACACGTTTTGGCTGTACTTAAATACTTCTAAATCCTTATAAAAATGAGTCAATTTGAAGTTGTTCATTTCTATAGTATCTATGTAAATAGTAAACAAGGGTCAAATTCGATCTGTACAATTTCAACTACGACAATTTGTTGCGGGTTGCCTAAATATGTGACGTCACACTAAAAGAGTCTATTGTGTATTGTGCTACAGTTAGTCCGTCCCTGTCAAACCAGATAAGTCAAATTGTTTTCATGGGTTTAAGAAGTCTTATCTGTTGTCCATCGTATTAAAAAATAATTAAATTACACAAAGTATCTGTATCTCCTTAGGGGAGCCTTCTAGGGAAAATTTTTATAGGAACTTGTCATGTTATCTTAACGTCCCCTGTATAAATCCGAGGGATTGCCCACATATTCTGGGACAACCGGTATATTTTTTTCTCCCTGAAATACCACACGTTGTAAATGAAGCAATTCCATTTATTTTCTTATTTTAAATTCAATTTTGAACTGAGAAGAGGCAAGTTAGAGTAGGTACGTTTTGTTTCAGTATGAATTCTGTTTTTCCAACTAATTTCGTCTTCTGAAAGCCATCATCACGAAAAATTAAAGTCGTATAGTTGAGTCTAGAGCTACATTTAACTCTTTAATTAATTTTAAAATTTAGACAGTCTAATATGTGACTTTTAAAGTACCCTGATAACTAGTTGGGAAAATAACAAATTTTTGTACTGAAACAAAAAGGATTCCTTTCTTCTTTACAGTTTAATCAAATTCAGTATTAAAAACAGAAATTTCGTTATAAGTCGAAAATTAAGTTTATAACACCCCGGATTTCTTTTTCACCATGTAAACGCGATACAAAGTGACCCATCTTTAGATTTTTCATTTTCCGTCGTTCAAACTAATACTCATCTTATTATATGTACGATCCACTCTGTATAAAATAAACAGCTTGAAGGCAAGGCTGACCCCAATACATTTTATCCCGCTTTATTTCTTTAGTTACAGAGGAGGAGCTTTTCGAAAAGCAAGGAGTTGCGCCACTGAAGACTATGAAATTGGATATTCTTAGTGAAGGTAAAATTTTCTGAATAGACTGAATTTTCGACACCTTTGGCGACGTGTTGAAATTATTTTTCGCATCGTAGATAGCTTTTAGGAACGCGTGAGTCATGGATTGTAACAATAAAAGTATAAAGTCGTTCTTTTTTGCCTAAAATTGCTTGGAAAGAAATCATGGTTTAATTACGCGATAGATAGTTGCATTGTTGAAAACAATGGAAGCGAAGAGACTGTGAGATGCCGTGTAGAAATGGTTATATTTTCAATTTTCGTGCTACATTACAGTGTCCCAATTTATAGGCCATGATAAGCCATGATAAGTAAAAAACAAATGCTCAAATATTTTTGCTAAGAACGCNCAAATTTTTGTACTGAAACAAAAAGGATTCCTTTCTTCTTTACAGTTTAATCAAATTCAGTATTAAAAACAGAAATTTCGTTATAAGTCGAAAATTAAGTTTATAACACCCCGGATTTCTTTTTCACCATGTAAACGCGATACAAAGTGACCCATCTTTAGATTTTTCATTTTCCGTCGTTCAAACTAATACTGATCTTATTATATGTACGATCCACTCTGTATAAAATAAACAGCTTGAAGGCAAGGCTGACCCCAATACATTTTATCCCGCTTTATTTCTTTAGTTACAGAGGAGGAGCTTTTCGAAAAGCAAGGAGTTGCGCCACTGAAGGCTATGAAATTGGATAGTGAAGGTAAAATTTTCTGAATAGACTGAATTTTCGACACCTTTGGCGACGTGTTGAAATTATTTTTCGCATCGTAGATAGCTTTTAGGAACGCGTGAGTCATGGATTGTAACAATAAAAGTATAAAGTCGTTCTTTTTTGCCTAAAATTGCTTGGAAAGAAATCATGGTTTAATTACGCGATAGATAGTTGCATTGTTGAAAACAATGGAAGCGAAGAGACTGTGAGATGCCGTGTAGAAATGGTTATATTTTCAATTTTCGTGCTACATTACAGTGTCCCAATTTATAGGCCATGATAAGCCATGATAAGTAAAAAACAAATGCTCAAATATTTTTGGTAAGAACGCACTTGTTTGGAAATGATAGTTTCCTCGAAAATGTAAACTTGCTATAATTTTTTTTGGTGTTAATTTTTGAAAATTTGTAAATATTAACAATTTTTTATCCTAAAATCAATAGGGGACGTTATTTTACATTCCTTAGCCTGGCCTACTGGCCTACCCAGTTTTTTTGTATTTATTAAATTTTAAGCGTGTAAGAAAAAATGTAAATTCTTGTAAAAGCGCAAGAAAAAATAAATAAAAAATAAAATGATGGCGAATGGTGTGTCCTAAAAAAATCTTACAGGGTGTTTAATGGCCTTTCAATTGTTTCAGTTTTCCAAAGCTTACTGTTTGATATTTTGAAAATTTTAAAGTGTTTATAATTTAATTTGGATGAGTATGGATTAAACTGTTTTCAGGGATAAACGTATGTATGTAAAAAGGTGGTGTGAGAAAAAAATTAATTTTTTATTGACGTTGCAATTTTTGTGTATGTTTTCATGGTTTATCTCATTATTTATAATTTTCTATTACTCGTAATTGTAACCCATCAAAATTAGAAATAATTCTTTAATTTGAAAATGCACATAAAAAAGAAGAAATTAGTGAATATTTTTGTGTTTATTAAATTTATTTACGATTCCAAAGATTGCTTAAAATCTTTGAATTTCATTTGTTTTTTTACTTATTATGTTTATGACCCACATGATTATATACAGGATGTTCCAAAAATAAGGGCTAAAATTATAATCACTTATTTAACTCGTCAAAGGCAACAACTTTTTTCTGATAATTTTTTTTTCGAAAACTTACTTTTTCCTTCGGAAATTTGTACCCATTAAAATAACCCTCGCTATAACGTCACAGCATAATTAAACCAGCATTGTCGGCACTTTGATCTTATTCAACCGTTTTACGTGTCCTTGGAAGAAGAAGCGCTGATCAGAGCCGTAATAACAATTTTTTACTTGTGCGCAAAACTGTATTAAAATAACATGTTATCTTTCTTCAGACTAAAACGATAGTTTATATAATTTCAACATGAACTCTCTTATGGAGAAATATTACGCAATGTATTGTCTGAGCCTTTAGAAAACATTTTTTTTTAAGATATTGCAGATATCAATAAAATATTTTATATATGTTTTAAATTTAATTTGTAATTTTTTAATTTTTATACAGATTAATTACATTTATATCTTTGGAGAAGAAATATTTGCTCTTGTAAAAGCTGTACATCGTTTCAATTGACTGATTTCACGTATTCTGAATTTTATGAAACGATTTTTAAACTGCAAAATGTTTATTACACACAGTTGGCAAATTGTCGAGGATGACTGCAGACTAAAAACGCGTTTAAATACTAAATATTATCACTAATTAATCATGCACCAGTGGCGGGTAACAAAAATTTTAAATTTAGAATTATTAAATTATATTCAAAACTAAGACGTTTTCAAAAAATCATATTAGACAAAATTTGTCGCTTTTGATGAGTTTAGTGCATAGTTATTTATGTGACACTCTGTACATAAAACATTGCGATCTAGAAGGTGCCTAATTGTGTTGTATTTTATAATGCATACTTATATTCAAATGTCCATTGAAAATTTTACCTTTATTAGGTACATCCTTTTTTTCGTAGTAAATGCTATAATGAAAATACTGTCCTGTTCACAGGAGCTTTACTGATAAGCCACTGCCACTGCTTGCTTAATTGTTTACTTTGGACACCATATAAATCACTGTACTAACTTGAAGGAAGTTGCATTAATTTTGCCAGTTTGAGGAGTTTTGACAGGGAGGGAGAGTTGGTAGTTTTATAACATACAACACAATCATGATATGAGTATTAGTGAAATATAGCCATATAATGAAACTTTTTATGGTTCATATTTGTGCCACTAAGGAAATAAATCATTTATATAATTTTCAATTCGTTGACCTACACGGCATCATTTACCGCCTCTTTCTCCTAAATGCCATTAGAAAAGAGATTCGTGTATTGTAACCTGAGGGGTTATTTCTTTAATTATCTACCTTTAATTAATTATCCATTTATCTTCGTTATGACCAGTATCATAACGAGTTTGAATTTCGCAAGAGTTACTATTTAATTCTCGAAAGGGAGTTTATTATCAGTATACTTTAATCAATACGTGGGAACTTAGAAATGTTGTATGTTCAGATTGACTTGACTTTACATTTATATAAGGATTCTGAAACTAAACTTACTTACAAGTAACCCTAGCCTTCCCCTAGTGACTCCGTGTAGCAAATACGGGACGGATTAGTCGATCTCATTTAATCTACTCTTATAGCTTGGAAAAATCCGTCAAAAAAAAACAGCTGCTTAATCTGTGACTTTCTTGTCCAATTACTATCTATTTCACAATTTAATTTAATTCTACTTTGGAATCTCCACGCTCTTCTCGTGGTTTCGCGCGTTATTAAATATCGATTTTTCTCTCATACTAGACGCTTAACACAAGGCCCCGACAGTTTAAGTGAACGCGTTACAAATATTGGCAAATTTCCCCGAAGGACGGTCTTGGCGACCTACTACTTGAAAACCATTAACCCTCCGATAATTTGTGTCGACTGACTTATCTTACTTTTTCGTCCATCCGTTCCGAGAACTAATAAATAAATTACTGCGCGCCCCGGCTTTTGTTACAGTATCAGGTGTTGGAGAAGAAGGGGTAGAAGAATTGGAAGCAATGGAAGAAGTAGAAAAAGCAGAATTTATTGCCGTAGAAGACGAACAGCAGATGTACGAAGCAGAAGCCGAAGAAGCGGAAAGTAACATCGTCACTGGTAAGTTTTTTTATATCTAAATAGATTTACCGCCTATTATTCTGTACATGGATACTTACATACATCTCCATTCTAAGCCTCTTAGATTTTTTGTCTCTTTATCTAGGAAAAAAGGAAGAAAGAACAAAGTTTTAGGAGTTTATTTTGCGAGCTCAAAAAAATATACAAGGTGATTCACGACTTATCCAAAAAATTTTAGGAATAGATATACCTACAAGGTGTTTTTGAATGGAGTAGCATAAATGATACCAGTGAATCTACATTTCAAAAGAACACGATCTGCAAAAAATCGCCTTAGTAAAATGTTCACCCCTGAAGAGATATGGGCCATCAAAGTTTCCAAAAAAATTATGAAAATTGGCTGTAATTTGAAAACCGAACGAGGTACAAATAACAAATTTTTTACAGGTTGTTTACTAATACAGATGCGAGTTTTCAACTATTTTTCGAAAATTTTAACCCCTCGAAAGGGGTTGAAATAACCACCCCTCAAGCCATTTTTTGCCATAACTTTTATATTTCGTAAAAACTCGATATCCAAAAATACGCATTAGATAAACTGGTTCTTTTAGAAACTTTTACCTCTCTAGCAATTTTCCTTTAAAACTTTTCGTTTATTAATAAAAAAATAAAATGTATTACCATTCACCTCACACCGTATATGATTGCAATCAATCAAAGAAAAACTAAGTGTGCTGCTGTCATGCCAGTTGTCACAATTAACTCTTCTGTAAGTTGTCACTGTTATCAGCTAAATACTTTTTGGGTGTAAATTAACAAGAATTATGCCAAATTTTACTAATGATGAATATGTGGACATGCTACAAGTGTATTTTGAATGTCGCAAAAACTGTGCTGCGGCAACAAGAGCGTATAATGAGAGATATCCAAATCGTCAAGTTCCCCACAGACAAACTTTTTCGGCGGTAGAACGAAGACTTCGGGAAACTGGAAAAATACAGCCGCATATTGAGGGTACCGGCCGAAGACCTACTGTTCGTACTATTTATCTTGAGGATGCAGTACTTGAAGAGTTTGACGAAAATCGTCAGACTAGTACGAGAAAAACAGCAATGCACTTAAATGTGTCCCATAGTGTTGTTTGGAATATTGTCCATGATAATTTATTATATCCTTTTCACCACCGGCCAGTTCAAGCTCTACTTGAACCAGACATGCATAAGCGAGTTGTTTTTTGCGAATCGTATCTTAATATTCTAAGAAATAATTTGAATTTTGCCTCAAAGATACTTTTCACAGATGAAGCAACTTTTCAAAGACATGGTTTAACCAATATGCACAATCTTCATTCCTGGGCTCATGAAAATCCTCACGAAGTATCTATGACAACATTTCAACATAATTTTAGTTTAAACATTTGGGCAGGAATTGTAGAAAATGTGCTTGTCGGCCCTTTTGTTTTACCTCATCGACTTGGTGCTGTTGAATATTTGCAGTTCTTAAATGAGCATCTACCACCACTTCTGGAGGAAGTACCATTAAATGTACGTCAGGCCATGTGGTACATGCATGACGGGGCTCCTGCTCACAGCACTGTAGTAGTTAGGCGGTGGCTTAATTTAAATTACCCGAATCGTTGGATAGGTCGCGGCAATGAGGCACCTATCTCTTGGCCTGCACGTTCTCCCGATCTAACGCCCATGGATTTTTTCTTTTGGGGACATATAAAAAGTATTGTTTATGCGACCCCAGTTGACAGTGTTGAAGAGCTACAGGAAAGAATATTCGCGGCGGCTGATGAGATTCGCAACAATCCCATAATTTTTGCTCGAGTCCGTAACAACTTTGATAAACGTGTTAGGTTGTGTTTAGAAAGAAATGGCAATTATTTTGAAAATGTCCTTTAACTAAGTTTTTTGTTTTTTCTCTTTTTGATAATAAATTATTTCTTAGTTTCGTTTTCATTGTACTTCTATTTAATAAAAGTTTCTGCGACATTCAAACAGTTATTTGTGCAACTACTGTAAAGAGTGTGTATTTGTTGTACGATGCATGAAGTTTGCAGCTCGAGACGAAGTTGAGAGCTGCAATCATGTTAAGTGCAACAAATATGCTTTTTGCACATGTTGCACGCAACATTTTTTCTACGATTGTTTTTATTTCAAATTTTATTTAACAGTATTTTACATAATATTAAAATTTTAACTGACAACTGGAAATTAATTGCGCAAATTGTCAATGTCAGACGTTAGGTACTTATGGATATGCTTAGATTAAACTTGTAATCAATATTTTTTTTGTACTACTGTAAAAAAAGTTAAACTTTTGGCACAGTAGGTAGTGCAATAAGTAGTAAATTTTGCACGATCGTAGAAAAAAACACTTGTAGCATGTCCACATATTCATCATTAGTAAAATTTGGCATAATTCTTGTTAATTTACACCCAAAAAGTATTTAGCTGATAACAGTGACAACTTACAGAAGAGTTAATTGTGACAACTGGCATGACAGCAGCACACTTAGTTTTTCTTTGATTGATTGCAATCATATACGGTGTGAGGTGAATGGTAATACATTTTATTTTTTTATTAATAAACGAAAAGTTTTAAAGGAAAATTGCTAGAGAGGTAAAAGTTTCTAAAAGAACCAGTTTATCTAATGCGTATTTTTGGATATCGAGTTTTTACGAAATATAAAAGTTATGGCAAAAAATGGCTTGAGGGGTGGTTATTTCAACCCCTTTCGAGGGGTTAAAATTTTCGAAAAATAGTTGAAAACTCGCATCTGTATTAGTAAACAACCTGTAAAAAATTTGTTATTTGTACCTCGTTCGGTTTTCAAATTACAGCCAATTTTCATAATTTTTTTGGAAACTTTGATGGCCCATATCTCTTCAGGGGTGAACATTTTACTAAGGCGATTTTTTGCAGATCGTGTTCTTTTGAAATGTAGATTCACTGGTATCATTTATGCTACTCCATTCAAAAACACCCTGTATAGTTTCCGAGAAAAATTATTAAAGTTATAATATTTACAACCCTTATATCACTGGGCTACGTTTTGGGCTCTCTACGTGACTCCAGGCGATTCCGAATACTGAAATCCGATTTTAGTATTAACGTTTTCACGATAGTGTTTACATTAGTTTTGCAAGTGTCAAAAATGGCTTACATGAATAGCAACTCGAAGCAAGACAACATTTGTGTTAGTTCGTAGAAACTTATCAACTTATTAATTAAAGCCACATATCAATTTTATTAATTAATAATAACAATAGCGGCAAAGGCAGTTGGATTTGCTGATAGCTGTTATAAAATTTTATTTATTTCTTTCCTTGGGTCAATTTAAATGATTTTTCATTAAGTATTTGAACCGATAGTAGCTATCTTGCATTCAAAGTAACTTGCTGGAACATTTTCTTTCAAAGAACCATAAACAGACTAAAGAAGAAGGCGATGGACAACTTATAAAAGGAATAATTCTGCAGAGAATACATTTTCAAGGTATGATTGTTCCCTCTTAACTTTTTAACTTTTCCCTCTCACTTTTCAAACCATAATTGTAAATCTTAAAACAGAAAATAGCGCAAAAAGTGAAAAGTAAGGAGTGAAAAATTGAAAAGTGCATACTTTCAAAAAACAGGGCCCAGGTATCCATCTCTGGTTACTGAATGTGAAATATCTAAATTAGTATACAGATTTATTGAGTTCGCCAGCTGAAACATATCAACGAGGGTTATGTCAGTATTCCTGTACAGAATTTTTTTTTGGTTATTTGATTGTCTGAACGCATACTGGAAATATTAAACGTTTGTCGCAGGATACCTTGAGGGAGAGGAAGGCGAAGAAAAAGCTTTTGGTGAAGAAGAGGATGGTGAAGAAAAAGGGGAAGGCGAAGAAGAAGGGGAAGGCGAAGAAGAAGGGGAAGGCGAAGAAGAAGGGGAAGGTGCCGAAGGCGAAGAAGAGGGCGATGCCGTGGGTGGAGATGAAGAAACGCAACTGGTCATGGAGGACCTTGAGGAGTATCAGCAAGAAGAAAAAGGTAATGAAATCGTATACAGAGGGTTGCATTCAAATTTCCCAGCCTATATCTCGAAAAGGTTCTGTAAAAGGTTGCTTCTTTTTTTTGCTCTCGATACGACCATTATTCACGAAGTGAATCAATTTTAAGTGACAATTTACAAACATATTTGATACCATGCAAATTTTGAGCCGGTCTGTAGAAATTCGGGCTTAGAATAACGATTTTTCACATACAGGATAAACTCATATTCCATTAAAAGAAATAAAAAATTAAATAATTTCTGGTCAAGTAGGAAGTTAGGTATAATAAGTTTTACTGCCATTGTAACTAAAAAAAGTTCCCAGTGCAAACACCTGCAACCCTTTAATTTCGGAGAAATTATTAAAATTTCATAAAGAAAATTACAATTTTTTTCCATACAATCAGAAAAAATTTGCAAGGAAAAATCCCATAAAATTTCTTAAAATAGTACTTTTAGATTCATTAGTGGAGTCAAGATGGCTTAAAATTATACATTATTTCGAAATAATTATGGGAAGCATGTTTTTTCCTAAAATTACTTGGAGATAAGTATTAGAAAAAAGTTATAAACTNTTATTTAACAATTATTGATTTTAAATCAAACTATTCCAACACAAATAACACTAATTTTGCACGTAGCAAGAGCTGTCACATTGGTACAGTTTTACAATTTAATTTTGGCTTGGATTATGTCAATGTTACTTAGAGAACTATATAAAGGAGGATGTTCTATAAAAAACATAGCACAACTTAACTATTTTAGCAATAACTTGAAAACGAAAAAAGATATCGATCTCCGATTTGTGTATTTGTTTTCCATAATGAATGAATGAATTCCTATATCATAAAAATAAATTTTATTAATCTTTAAAATGAGCCATCGTTTATTGAAATCGCTTAAGGCATTTAGAAGTTATGACAATTTAAAAATTTCAAGATAGCGTCCTTTATACTGACGTTGCTATGATAATAACAAAAAAAAAGTTCAAACAAAACTTGTGAAGGGTGTAACAGTGTATCTAAAAAATGTATTTGAAACTTAGGTTGTATGAGCGAAATTTCGAAAAACCAACAATTTTGTGTAACACTATGGCACTTGCGCCCCCTAGCTGTGAAGTTACAAACTTGAAAATATTTTAAATCAATTTCTTTTGGTCGTATTTGTTAATAGATTTTTTACCCCATAATCGTAGCAGGTCTAGTTTTCTATATACAGCCGCTCGATACCGTTAATGGATTACCCTGTATATATATAAGACACATATCTATGTCTACATCAATAAGTGAATTTATATTCACAATTTCAGATACAGAATATATGTTTTAAAAATGAATATTAAATCAATTCATCAAAAAACGTTATTTTTTGCTGTTATAACAATTTTCCACTTATTACCATAAATAAAAAAAATATTTTTCGCTGGATTTAGTTTCCTTAAGGTCTTAAGTTAATTCTTTGATGGTTTATTAAACAAAAACATTTTTGTACATTATTAAACTTTATTTAACAATAAATTTCACGGATTTTTCATAAAATATTTTAATTTTTTGTTATTTTTTGTTTTTTCAACTATTACATATTTCAATTTTTTAAGAAAAATAAAATGCACCATCTTAAAGTAGAGATTTTAAGCTTTAAAAAGTGCTCTCATAAAGTTTCAATATCACATTTACAACTATAGTTTTTGATCTATAAAGTATAGCCTAAAAAGTCAAATTTGTGATTTTTTAAAATTATTGATTATGTTGGGCTCAATATTTTTCAAATTAAATTTTTAAGAATTTTTCCATATCGCTCACTGTTTCAATCGTCATTTGAAGAGTAATCTGTGAGTTACATATATTTATTTTAAAAATTAAAAAAATTACAGCTATTTTATTATTATTGTACAAAATTATAGAATGACGTAACTTTGTATACGTACTATATGTATATACATTTTTTTTTCTCAAGACATAAAAGTTTGATAGTAGGATGACTTATTTCATTTAAATTTTTGTGACTTCGTTTTGATCAATTAGATCAAAAGTTATAACAAATTCTTTCCTAAAATTATATGTTACTAGACTTCTTAACGAGCAACCTTTAACGGAGCATGGAAAGTAGAACAGCATCAGCAATTACTGTGCATAAACAGCGTGTGGAGCGTTCTTTTTTAAAGTTTATTATTTGAATATGATTGTGGTTTATTCTTCCATAGTTTGCGGACTGATAAAGAAAAAGTCATACAAGTTCTCCGAGTATTTTGATCTCTTGATATCCTACAACTTTTATCTGGTTTCATTTAAGTGGTTACGTAAACTCACAGAATATGAGAACGTGGTCTTCTGAAAAACCAGATAACTTTTTTGTCGAGGACACGCTCAAAAAATTGGAGTTTGGTGTGCTCTCAATCGAAGGAGGATTTATGGACCAATTTTTTTTAAAGGTACTCTTACTGCGCAAAGGTATAGAGAAGAAATTATCGCTCCTTTTGTTAACCAGCTGGAAGAAAACGAAATTACAAACTTTTACTTTCAACAAGATGGCGCAAGGGCACATACGGCAGGCGAGACGATGAATATGTTGAGGGAAGTTTTCCAAAATCGACTAATAAGTCTCAATGCTGAACATGAATTTCCACCGAGGTCATGTGATATTACGCCGTGTGATTTCTTTTTGTGGCCTTACCTTAAAAACACTATTTTTGAACTGCCTATTCCTGATTTAAACCATCTGCAGGCTCGACTTATAG